>NC_057794.1:220841073-221073573 GCF_018294505.1 Triticum aestivum | reverse complement strand
CTTCTTTCATTAGTTTAGATGAACCATTGATGATCAATTCAAACTAGTGCATGCGATTAAATTAATTACCTAAATAGAGGGTGCAGAATAAACTACAATAGCTAGATTTGCAACCACGGGATGCTGACAATATCCTCAAAGAACATTGCAACAGCAGCGAGGCTTCACAACAACATATGGTATGCCCGTGTGTTTTAGTACATGTGAAATGTAATGCGTGTGGGCTGCTTTCTTGGCTTGTGCCCTCAACCTGTAATCCTACAGAATTACAACTAGTTCAGTTGTTTGCTTTGCTGTATTGCTTGATTCGAATGCTTGTTTGTTACTTGTTAGGCTATACCTGAGTTGGCCAATATGTCAGCAGTGCCTGCTGTACTATCTTAAATAAATGCATGCCTAGTTCATTTGAGTCCTTAACTTTTCCTCTTAACTTCATCACAAGACTATCTTCGTAGTTTATATGAGGCCACACTGTTAAATGCTTTCTCATATTATTTGAACTGCTTAGATGCCTTGGCAACTTAAATATAGCGGTGGTACACTCCCTTTCAACTAGGGATGTCAACTGGGCCCCGTTTAATCCCGATTAAAGTCCACTAGTGGTATGATAGTTCAAAAGAGTTTTTTGTTTTTTGAGGAAAATGAACTAGGGAGCTAGCAAAAACTCACTAGATGGGACTGGCGGATGTCGTTTATTTGCCACTTACATCCCTAGTTTCATCTTACCATTTTAATTTGTTTTCGGTTGATGCTGCTTCGAACCATTTAAATATTGCTTGCCATGCTCGGCAATAATTCGTATGTCATTTACCATGTAAGCTTACTGCCCCGATCATGCAATAACCATGTCTTACTTATGTCCAGCAGAAACCTTTCCGGATGTCGTTCACACTAGGACACAATGTACAACCCCAGAATCTATTTGTGGAAGCAGTGCGCCATCCATGTTACCAGATGGTAGCAGTTCAGAGGCAACACAGCCGGAGAGCAGTCTGAGCACAGATATTATAGTTCTTGAGGCTCTACTAGAGGCAGAAAGAGATGGTGTGGCTGCCATGAATGAGTTAATCTTGATCTTGAGGTTGGAAATTATGAAATTAGCTGCACACATTATGCAAGCAACCCAAGAATTGGAGGAAGTAAGAATGTTGCATTTGAAGATGGAGGAGGTCCTGCTGTTTCTGCTATCTGAAGCCCATGGTAATCTCAGTTCTTCTTTAGATACCAGTTGAAATTGTCAATAGATTATTGTACTTGCATGTTGTGTCATGTCTATGAATGGATTATGATGTAAGACCCCCTATGTTGTCCATGTGTTGTAATGATCCGAATTTTTTAGGCGAGGTAATCCTCAGTACTTGTATGTTTGACATAAGGTGAACTATTTTTCGTGTGAGCATATTGTATTGGATGAAATAACTGTTTGACACAAAGTGTATCCAACCTACTGAATTCGAAGATCATGGCATTTCTACATCATAATCATATATAAAGGTGGAATAAATCTTTGTTATGGTTTTGAAGAAATAAATAACAAAACGTAGTGGATATTCATAATCGAATACAAATTGGATTTGAATTTAGTTGCCACGGCCCAGGGCAAATGTGAATGCTAATTCTCACAAGTTTTGAACGAAGTAGCTAAACACCCACTATCATTTGTGGGCTGCCTGAAGCAAGTGTTTGCGAGATGGAAATTACTATCTACCCCTGACACTTTGACATCCTTATCGACTGGATTTACACTGCTGTCAATAAGGGTAGACTAGTAACTTCAATCAGACGTGACACGACTGCCTCTGAGTCCATTCAGGCATGATGGGCGCTAAACATGGGCGGCAAAACACATTTGGTTCAAGCTCGTCCTAAAGACATGTGTCTCTCCCTCCATTTACCCATTCATACACGGTGGGCGGCAAAACAAACTCTCCTCATCTGAAATCGATGTAGGCAAATATTTTAAATAGGGGCAGATGTATAACTTCCCTCAGACGTGACACAACTGCCCTACCTGTCAGCCCCGTTCGTACACCGTGGGCGCCAACCGTGGGCGGCAAAATACCCTCTCCTCGCCCGAAATCGCTACCGACAAATATTTAGGAGATGCGAGATTACCTTCTATCCCCATCCGACGTGATGTGTGAAATTTTAAACGGGGGGGGGGGGGGGGTAAGTTCGTAACTTTCCCACATTTCAGACAAGCGCGTCCCAAAGTTTGAGATCGCCTCTCCCCCTCCATTTCCCCATTCATACACCGTCGGCTCCACAACAACCTCCGCACTGCGGTCAGCCTCCTCCATCCGCCACCCCATCCTCCACCTTGCCGGAGCCGCTACCCCTACCCCGTAGTCCACTGCAAGAGATGGACGTCTCTCATCCACGACGCCCAACCAGGATCCTTTCATCGCGTACTCTCACTACATCGGCGCCGTCGTCCACCTCGTCGTTGCCGCTCCTACGACCGCCTCGTCCATGGCAATAGGATTTATCCCCCGACCCGGCCACCTGCCGTAAAAAGTCATCTTCCCCGCTGCTAATAGCCATCGCACCCGCATCACCCTCAACGTATCAGCAGGGGCCTACACGGCGTCGCAAGAGAGGTCGTACTCTTCCATATGTGCTTAAGTAATTGATCTCACTCGGAAAATAGATCATAAATTGTTTACTATACTTTTCTTGTCCGTACCAAATCGTAGTGGCTAGTTGAAAGCAAACATTGGTTGCGAAGTAGCTTTGTCCGGTTTGCACCTTCAGATTCGCCATGGCACGGTCATTATACTCGTAAAGCTTATGGTTTTCCCCCTTTATATTCACTACCATCATCATAGGTACTTCATGTCGTGCTAGCACTTCTCCTCAAGACCTCAACCCATCGAGCGAAACAACATGCCACTCATAATTCCAAAGCTTAGGTGTTGAAATACGAATCTGATATGATGATCATATTACTAAAACAGAGAACGTTTAATTGGTCACCTAATGTTCCTATATTTGTTTTGAAAAGCATGTGCGCCACCCACTGGTCCAGCTAGTTCCACTTTCTTGATTTTACTCTTGATGCTTAGGGTTTTCCCCTTTTATCTACTCTACTATGATCTGCGTAGGTGCTTTCTATCGTACTAGCATTACTCCACCCTTCAAGCTAGACAACACAACACTCAAAATTCCAAAGCTTAGTTGTTCAAATACGATTGTGATATGATATTGATATTAGTTAATAGACACATCTAATTGGTTATCTAAAGGTCCCACTTGAGTTTCCAAAATGTCGCGACATATAGAGAGACGGCAGAATTGCATTTCTTTGTCACTTGTTGACAGTACTTTCTTGTCCATACCAAATCTTAGTTGTTATTTCAAAGCAAACATCAGTTGCTAACTACCCTTTGCGCGGTTTGCAGCTTCAGATCTGCCATCCCACTGCCACGGTCAACACTAAACTCATCATGCTTATGGTTTCCCCATTTTATGATGACCATGATCAGCCTACGTGGTTCATGTCGTAATAGCACTTCTCCACCCATCGAGCTAAACAAGCTTAGTTGTACAAATTCAAATCTGAATAAAGCCAATGCCACTGCACACGTTGATGTCTGCATTCCTCTTGTCAGTACCTTTTGCCTTGTAACCCTATACTTAGTTAATTGCTATTTGATTATGTATCATCAGTCTGCACTTGAGCTTCATTATCCTCTGTTTCTTCCAATATTATTTGACCTATATTTACTCTTTGCAAAATGTAGAATAATGGCAATGCTTATAAAGAATTTTTTGGGGGGAATTTATTGAATTATCCTTCCATCAACATGGAGAAGGGCTTTATCCAGCCCGTGTTAACATGTAATGTAAGTTCATCCTTCTCAAGACTTCAAACTTTGTTCTAGTATAGAGTTGGATAGGCATCATTTCCTCCATTGTTGTTTACTTTGCTGTTTACATCTGATTGGTTGTTTGCAACAACTACTAGTTTTAAATTGTAGCTGTAAAAACATGTTCCTTATGTAGAACAAACCCATTTATTTTCTTATATAATTGTGAAACCTATTACATGTCTCCTTGTTTCTCTTTCAGAGTCGTATCACTTATGCCATGCAGAAATTTAGGATGATAGTGAGCCAAATCATATTGAGGACAGCGAGATGACCCCAAGGTCCTATCTTGATGAAGACAGTGAGTTGAAGCTACTCACCAGCAGGTGTGAGACAACCTCTGTGCAGTCGCTGCCTCAATTAGTTCGACTTCTTCAGTCTCAACTTAAAGCGGAAAAGCTTGCTTCATCTCAGCTCCGACTTGAAGTCAAAGATTCATAGAAGATGTCGGAGGACTACCTTGAGCACTATGGTGCCATACAGCTAGGCATCATCTATCGTTGACACAACTGAGGTCTCATCAACTTGTTTGGCTGCTTGCGGGGCCCGTCCTGGCCAGGCCTAGTGCCTTCCGAAGTGCTCTTGGTTTTGTATATTCTTTTGTCGGTGCGTTTATATGAACCAGTGGTGACCTTTGATGCCCAATGTATGTAATCCGCGGTCACGTTGCGCTTTATTATCACCGGTAGCGAACTTTGATTCCTAGTGGATGTAATATGCCCTAATTTATTTATTGTGTAGTCTAGGTTTATTCTTTGGTCGGTATGCTGTAACTTAGGCTGGAAGGTTCAGCAGATATTAGTGTTGTCGGTCTTCAAGCCAGCCCGTTACTCATATGGGTCAAAACGTGGGCCTATAATCATCTTGGGCCATTAGCAGGTCTAAACCTATAGTAGTTTCCCGCCTTTAACAGGCCGAGTAAAGTTCTAGCCAGCTGGGCCAGAGAATACCATGGGCTTTTAACAGGCTAAAACCTAGATTGGGCCAGCGTTGGGCTAAAAAATTCACGGGCCAATACAGGCCGAAACTTCCTAAGGCCCATGTTTGGCCCAAATAGGACGAGTAGTTAATAGGCCAAAATATATCTCGGGCCTGTTTGGCCCAATAAAATTATGCGCTTCAAGCAGGCCGGTATCCACACGGGCCATAGGCCCAAAAGATTCACGGGCCATTATCAGATGGCCTGTAAGCAGGCCAGATTCAACGCGGGCTGTAAATTGGCCCAACTGTTCCACGGGCCATTAATAGGACTGGCCTGTTGGGCTAAAATTTATCCACGAAGACTATGGGCCGTTAAGAGGCCGAAAGTTACTTCGGACAAGAAATAGCCCAGTTTCTGCATGGGCCGTTAAAGGGCCTAAAGTTAAACCGGGCCGACAACGTCCCAGATGCACCACAAGCCGCTAACAGACCGAAACTATTATTGGGCCAAACTGGTTAACGGGCATTTAACAGGCTGAAATACAAACCTGTCTTAGAATGGGCCCAAAAGAATAGTGGCCTACTAACAGGCCTGATCCGATATGGGCCGTAATTTGGCCCAAAACACGGCAGGCTATGAACGGGCATGATCTGCTATGGGCCTCAATTTGGCCCAAAACATGGCAAGCTGTTAACAAGCCAGCCCAGTAGTGTCTGAAAAAACATGGTGGGCCTTTAGCTGGGCCGGCCTTTTCACCGGAATGGGCCTCTGTTGGGTTGTGCCACATGTCGACGTATCATAGGCGCCTCTTGTCCAATGAGTGGATGACATCTGTCCAGCGGTGAGCAAACACATGTTTCCTCCGGCCAATGAGAATTTTACACGTGGAAAATCCCCATTGGTCCGGGCTGTTAACGGGTTATCAGATCCAAAATCGGACCCGATAGCTTAATAACGACCTGTTACGGTCAATGCCATGTGTCGGTCACCCTTGCCGAAAGCACTTCTATGATGCGTGATTTATCGTCATGGAAGTGGACACTTCCGTGATGATAATTTTGGTAATGTCATGGAACACTTCTACGACAACACATGTACGACTATATTGATTCTGTCATAAAACCATCATGGATGTACATGCATGACAGAAAACGTAACCTACTGTGACAAACACGTATCATCATGGAAGTGTATTTTTTTTGTAGTGCTAGCACATGTGCTCGTAAGCTTGTTCGTTGTAACGTGGGGGTAGCCACTCACAGGAATGTATCTGGTAGACAGAGCCCCACACAGCCCCTCGCCACGCTGAGAAGCCGCTCGTCATCATCCTCGCCTCAAGGCGTCGCTGCTTTTGGGCCCTTGCAGCATCGGCTGGCTGGACAGAGCTCGTCGGAGCCATGTTTGGAAGGGTGAGGAAAGGAGAGGGATGCACATCAGCTTGGAGAAGGGGGGGAGGGGAAGGTAGCAGCCTGGAAGAAGAAGCGGGGTGACATAAGGAGGCGGACGAATGGCTCTCGGCGACACCGCACCCTGGTATCTATGTCATTGAGTTCCTACGATGGCATCGCTGTAATAAAGGCACAATGAATTTGCTAGTTACAAATACATATCAAATACTCGATGATACACTATGACTCCTGTCCTCTGCACGTGGAGTCAATATTCTTAATAAATGTCACCTGTTTTGCATGCAAAAAAGTGCGTCAGTTATAAATGTAGCAACTAATACCACATTGTTATTGGATGGAGATGAATAATTTATGTTAGATAATTTTCTTTTAAAAGGAAAACCCGTTAAGTGAGAAATTGATGCTTACACAAACACAAGTTAAGCTCCTTTGACCGGGTTTGTCTCCCAGATAAACCAAACACGGTAAGTTCTAAACCCTGTTATTTCTTATGGGGTGTATACGGCATCCAGTGTTAGTTCATTAGTGACAGAAGAATGTAGTACTAAACTGCTAATGCATAATTGTGGCCCGAGCTTAGTGTGTTGGAGAAGAAACATTACCGCGTGACTAGTAAATGAAGTGTATGACCGGAGTTGGCAGTTAGAGCACGTACATTAAATTCTCAGCTTTCTTAGAACAGGATAATACCTGAGGTTATTATAGAGAATATTTTTGGAGTTATTCTCGTGACGTACTTAGTTTCTCAATTAACAAAAAAAATATGAGATATCTTAGAGAATCCCTCAAATCTAATTAGATAATTTCGCATGAATTAGTATCATAAAAATTAAGCTTCATTAAAATGTGGTATTACATGAAATGGCTTTTAAGTTTGAGACGAAGGAGTTGAAGGAAGATGAAATAGGATAGATGGAATCAATGGGAAAGGCATGAACTGATGATGTGACCATTGCTTGAGTAAATCTAGCTTTAGTTGTTGGATGTCGGCGGCTAGAGCAGGAGCGTGCTGTTGAGTGGGCCAGTGAATGCAGAGAATACAGCGCTATGCATCTCTAAATCAGAACATACATGCAACAAAAATGATGAATGCATATAGTGATGCAAATCCCTATGCATATTCGTCGGTGAGATATTAGGAGTCTACGCCCGCAGGTGCTCCTATGCAATTTCGGGTGACATAAAGCATATTTTCTTTAGTTTAATTATACGTCATCTCAGCCAAATTACCTAATTAGCATGATGCATGCGACTCCCTCTGTAAACTAATATAAGAGCATCTAGATCACTACTTTAGTGATCTAAACGCTCTTATATTAGTTTACACTCTTATATTAGTTGACAGAGGGAGTACTTGATATGATACCCCAAAATAGGATACGAGTTTGATGAGGACATGACTACCTTGTATACGACCAAAAATATTGCATACATGTATATTTGTGAGGTGATTTCTAATGCAAACTATGCAATAATTTATTTATGCCATCCAGGACAAAAATACTTCACAAACTTTTATGCCATGTCTAATTACAAGTGTATGGGACATTTGTATGATCCAAACATGAAGATAAGGGAGAAAGAAATGTTTACTTGTTGTTCAAAAAGTTCTCCCACGTCACTTTTGTCCCAAGAGAAGATAGAGTCCAAGTCTCTCACGTTCTGGACTCAGATTCGGATTGCACAGACATACCTGACTCAAAACGTTAATAAATTTTTCATCCGGACTTGGAATTGGGTGATTCTTTTTTTTGTTGGATAGTAGATTTAGTGCACTTTCGAACCCAATTGGATTCACCCTCAAATTCGTCTGGAGCATCGAGTTATGGATGAAACAATCTGATGCTACATCAGAATCCGAGTCAAACTACTAGTCCAACGGTGTTACATCACCTCCACTTGGGCCCGTTGGCCTTGTACGACCTAGGGTTGGTTTTAGGCTGCCTTGGGACGTCCTCCCACATCCTTGGCCGTCACCCCTTGCTCCTATATAAATAGATCCATCTAGTAGCTTTTCCCTTGGGATTTGTTCAGTTAAAAGTTAGCCAACACAACTTCGTGTACTTCATTTGTGTCCAACGACCAGACCAAGACCGCTTTCGGATCACCACCTTTATCAATACTTCATCTATATTTGAAATATTCAGATTGCATTACCATATTCTTGCTTGTTCTTTGATTGCATGCAAGGATAGTCCTTCGTGGTCAGGCTGATCGTGCTTCCAGCATCGTCGGTAACCTCGGTAGATTGGTTTAGCTATTGCTAAGGCGCAACATCATTCACGTTTGTAGTTGGATCGTCAAAGTCATCTCCACCAAATCGATAGTTATCATCTCATCAAAAGATCAGGACACCCCCGCCTCTATCAAGTGGTATCAGTTTTCAGGTTGCTCGGTGAGAATTTCTAGTTTTTCCTAGATTAGATTTATTTTCTTACCTATTGTCCAAGAAAAAGCCACAAAAAAGTTAGATCTATTCATCCTTTGCCCAAGCCAGTCTGAGCCTTTGCAATTTTCTTTTTATTGCTTGCATAGTTGAATTATCGGTTGCTCGTCGCGTCGAGTTGCTGGTCTTAGTGTCTAGTTCATTTAGAGTTTCGAGTTCTGTTCACATTAGTCAAGCCGTCGCTGCATCGCTATTCCTTCCGCTGTCCACCATCCCATCCATCAGTTTCCACCTCGTGCTACCCACCATTCATTGTCATAATCATAGTTGAGGTCGTTCACATATGTGCTTCATCCAATCTGCATCTTATCTAGTTTGTTTTGGAAAGAGGGAGAGGGAGAAAAAAGAGAGAAAGAAAAAGAAAAGAGTATGAGGGAAAAAAAGAGAGAAGAAAAAAATCAAAATTCGGATCTATCTAGACTCAATCTTGTAGTTGAATTCAGATTGGAATCTGTTTTCCGCACTATTCAGTACAACATGCATAACTTCCTCATATGAAGTCTGTTTTGGCTCCCCAAGTACTCAAATGAAAGCTAGCAATGATCCACATCTAAATAGTTGCAGAAGCTAGTTCAATATTTGGCACCTATAAATCGGCTTCTAAATAGGTCTTTTTGCCCTCTGAAGTTCGGGAACACAGCTTATTCCAGTTTTCAGGCCAGTTTTAGAATTTTTTGACTCCTCATATCAACTCAGAATTGAGTGATTCTTTTTGAATTTGAAAGCTTGGGTCAGTACCATACTTGAGAAAAATTATTAGAAAATTGGAAAAAACTTTTCCAGAGAAAAGTTGAAGAAAAAGTTGTTGATATATCCTGCTTGGCTGTTGTTTCACATCATTATCTTTACTGCTATTGTGATCTTCACTCATATCTTGCTGTCCAAAGTTAATCATATCCTTTACTAATGCTAGTTGTTCTACGCCATGACCTCATTAGTGTTCTAGGCTCACGTCTCTAGTCCGGTCTAGCCTAGGACCAGCACACTACCGTCCTTGAGCGTTTATTCAACATTGCATCTCTGAATTGATTATTGCTATTCTTTTGCTACCAAATATTTAAGCCTTCCAAGATCCACATATTTCTACACCGGGTATACGTACGCTCCCCAGGCAATCGCTTTACTCAATCTTCGGAGTTATTTGACACCGTTGGTTGCTTGTCACCACCTGCTGCATGGTAAGAACTTGTAAGATATTGATATTTACTTTACTGTGAGTGCTTTACCACCACATCCTAGTAGTTTATAGGAACATTGTTCTTGATTTTTTTTTCTACTAATCATGGTAGGTTTTGGAGTTGTTAGTTCTTGGGCTTCATCAATCATGGGAGATTTTCCACCACCTAAGAAAATACAACAACCGTCACAAGAGGACCAACAACATCAGAATGCACATAATCAGGTTAATGTTTCCATGCCACCATTTATTGGTCGAGGCTGACAACATCAGAATGCACATAATCAGGTTAACACTATATGCATATTTGGCTGGTGGAGGCTGTATGGTTAAGGTTTTTGCAAAAAGCCAATTTTTCCCTACAACAAAGGAATACGTTTTATTTTAACTATCATGGTAGTTGAAACATCATTGAGAAGGTTCCTCCAACTCAATCCCAATTAAAGTAGTGCATTAATGCAACAAATTAATTTAGAGTGATGAGCTACCATAGGATAATCCAAGTACTAGATACTCAAGATGTGCATAGCCGGGGACACGGCTAACCATGATTAGATTGTACACTCTGCAGAGGTTTGCGCACTTTCCCCCACAAGACTCGATCTCCTCCATTGGATTTCTCGCACTGCATGATGTTTGAGAAATAGATGACCGAGACACAGTCTTTCAGAAGCATTTACTCTTTACTCCGGGTGGATAGTTACACCTACTTTCCTCTACATCTGCTAGCCCACCACTGAAAGAGGTCACACAACTTACTCATACTATGCCAAAGCCCATAATGGCTTGTGGCTGCACACGGAAGTTTCTAGCATGAATAATCTTAAGATCCCTTTGAGCCTGGGTGGCGGACCGTAGGATGATCACACGGGTACTCCGGGATATCCTAGGACAACACTGGATTCTCAAGGTCCCAAACAAGCAATCCACCCAGATGTGTATTAAAGTTTCCACCTTAAGTTGAACCATCAATTAACAATCTCACATCTGTCACGGATACACTCAAACCCAATCCACGTCTACGACCATAGCATAGCAGTATAATCAATGTAGAGGTAACTCCCGAGGGTTTGATAATAAAACAGGTAATAGGTTTTACCTCATCATCTACTTCCCAAACCCACAAGTTAATCACATCCTAATCATGCAGTGTTTGAGGATTAGAACTAATGCATAAAAACTGGGTAATAAAGGGTATGATCAAAGTGTTACTTGCCTTGCTGAGGATCCGTGAAACCTAGAGACTCGTAGTAGCATGCTTCGCACTCCGGGTGTTCTATCGCATGCAAACAATAGCATACATAAGAAATCAAGCAAAGATGGACCGGTAAAACTCGAATAAGAAGAAGTAACCAGAAAGTTCAACTTAAGAACTCTAGTTTGCAAAAAGAATCGAATCAAACGGAGCAACGAAACACAAACTGCGAAAGAAAAAAGGTCCGATTACTAATCTGGACTAAAGTCAAATTTTACAGTACCAAAATCTTGTTCAAGTTGGTTAAACGGAAAGAGGGCTTTGAGACGAAGATGTAGGCGCTTCAATCGCCTAATTCCGATAAACGAGCGAAAAGATAAACTAAAATGAAAATCGGATCAGAAATCGCGATCGAGAATAATCGCGAAAAATCCGAGAAAAAGAAAAACTGACGAACAGGCTAACGAACGAGCGTTCGTTGTCTACGACTAACGGGCGAAAACCGTTCGTTAAAACGAACGTACAGACGAATGTCCGCTATTTAACCGAACCGAAAAAAACTCGATCTAAACCGATCTAATAAAAAAACCGAAACTAGGGTTTCCGAAATAAAACTGATCGGTTTTAGAAAAAACTAGCGGCTACCTCGTGTCCGGCGGGCTGCGGCGCGGCTCCGGCGAGTTGGCGCCGGCGGCGGTGAGCAGATCCGATGGCGGGGCGGCTGCGCGGCGGGGCGGCGGCGCGGCAGGGCGGCACGAGCGGCGAGGCGAGGCAGCGGCGGCGCTTGAGCGGAGGGGCTAGAGTTACGGGAGGCGGGGCGGATGGGCTAGGGTCTTGTGCCCCCGGCTTATAAGGGTCGGCCGGGCCAGGAGTCCTCGACGGACACGGCCCGGTTAGGTCGGTGTGCTGTTTTTTTAAATAATTTCACCATAGGAAAAAAAAGAAAAAAAATACTAAACGGACTCCAAATCCCGAAACAAAATTTCCCCGTCCTCTTAAAATATACTGGACAAGGTGAATATTTATTTGGGCCTAAAATGCAATTTTGAAAACCCGCATGTTTCCTATGCAAATAAAACAAAAGGTTGATTCTAATATTTTTCCTCCAATATTTCGTTTATCTTGGAGAAGTCATATTATCTCCTCTCATATATTTTAATATGAAATATTTTCGGAGTGAAAAATAATAGAACAACTGATCCTCATTTCGATATTTGATAAAATTCAAATATGAAAACCGAGAAATCCCCAACTCTCTCCGAGGGTCCTTGAGTTGCTTAGAATTTTCGAGGATCGCGAAATGAAATGCAAATAAAATATGATATGCATGAATGACGTATGTATAACATTCCAAATTGAAAATTTGGAATGTTTCAAACCTGCCCCCCTTAAGATGAATCTCGCCATCGAGATTTGGGTTGGCTAGGAAATAGGTGTGGGTGGTCTTTACGAAGATCATCCTCTCATTCCCAGGTGGCTTCATCCTCGGTATAGTGGCTCCATTGAACTTTGCAAAATTTGATAACCTTGCTGCGAGTAGCTCGGCTGGCAAACTCTAAAATCTTGACAGGCTTCTCCTCATACGTCAGTTCACTGGCCAACTGAATTGCTTCCAGGGGCAATGTATCTCTCAGAGGAATCTCGGCCATCTCTACATGATACTTCTTCAACTGGGAAACATGAAACACATCATGAACTCCTAACAGTCCTTCGGGTAACTCCAACTTGTAGGCAACTTCTCCCATTTGTTCCAAAACACGGTACGGTCCCACAAATTGTAACGCCCCGAGACCGATGTGCCAGGTGTCTTCGAGTTATTCGCCGTCGTTGCCATGTCATTTGCTTGTGTGTTGCATCTTATCATGTCACCATGTGCATTGCATCATCATGTTTTAAAACTTGCATTCGTCCGGGTTCTTCGAGTTCTCTCTGTTGTCCGTTTTGAGCCCAACCACACTTGCACGCGCCCGCGGCATGTCCGAAATAGTATTTTATAAGTGGGCGGAATATGTTCACGGAATGGGATGAAAGTTTGCGTGCGGTGTTGTTTTGTTGTTAGTAGACCGCCTGCCAAGTTTCATCGCATTCGGAGTCCGTTTGACGCCCCACCGGATAACTATAGCGGCAGTATAGCTGGTCTTTTCGTCGGACGTTTTCGGTCTCTGGAAACCGTGCCGGGCTGCATCTCTCTCCTCTTCTCTCTTCTCAGACCTTTGCCTTCTGCACTACCTCTCACCGCCAGGCCCTACCTAACCTCTCTCGTCAGCCCGCGGACCTCCTCCCGCGCGCGTCCGGAATCTGTCCCGGACCCGACCCGGACAGTCGTTACCGTTGTGTCCGGATCATCCCCAAACATCTACAAAACGTCTTCGTTTTGTTAATTGGACTTCTTAGTCTATTTTTCTCGACTGCCCGATTACGATCGGACGGACCGAATGCCCCCCTAACCTAATCCAGCAACATATATATAGAAAGCAACCCTAATTTTGAGGAGAGTTGTCCCATCCATCCACTCCTTCTGCCGCCACCCTCTCTCTAAATCCTCCTCAGAGTCCACATCGAGCCAACCACACAACACCAGCCAGATCCAAAATTTCACCCACTTCCCTTCTGTCTCCTCGCTGGTTGGAGCCACCAAAGCCGCAGCTCCTGCCCGCGCGGAGCCCCTCGTCCCCGTGCCCCTGGTTCGCTCAATCCAGAGGAGAGGAGCACGCCATCGTCATGCGCCTCCCTTCTCCCTCGCTCTAGTTTGGATCGAGGGGAGGAGCCCCTCAACCTCGACCCGCCGCCCCACCAAGTCGTTGGAGTCCACCGAGGCGTCCGATTTCCGCCGGAGTTGCCCCGTTCCTCGCATGAACCAGCAGGCCGTCCTCACCGCCCTGCCCTTTTTTTCTCTCCTTCGCCGAAGCTCTCTCTGCCTCCCTGACCTCTCTTCCTCTCTTGGAGCAGCAGCTGCAGAAGCTTCCGCCGCCGCGCCGGGTTGCCATTCCTCTGCTTCTTCGCCGTCCAGGAACGCCTCGAGTTCGCCACCCTCCGCTGCGGCCTCATCGTTGTCCAACAGTCGCGCTGCTTCCCGTCCCTGCATCGCCGCTAAGGCCTCGTCGCCGGAGTCCCCTGCGTCGTCATGAACCGGTCCAGCTGCTGCATCTTCTTTTCGAGGGAGACGACCGCGTCGACCTCCCCTGCCTCTTCTGCGACGCCGTTGAAGCCGCGCCCTCGCAGGAGAGCTCCCCGCGTCGCTGACTGCTTCACCTGAACCGGGCATCCTCTTTCTACCTCACCCCGCGCCGAGTCTCGCTTCCGTTGACTGACTCCACGCTCGATCTGGTCGAGTCGTCGGACGCAACAGACCCAGCGCGTTTGACCAGGCCCAGCGTGCCCGCTCGATCCGGCCAAGCCTCCTCCACCGATGGGCCTCAGCCCAAAGTGAGCAGTTCCCCTCCAGTCCCTCTACCCTGTGCATGTTGGGCCAGATCTCAGTTTCGGCCCGTTAGCATTTTTTTTCCTGACCTGCGAATTTCCTAATTACCAGTGCACTGCATATTTACAGATTAGACCCTATACTTCCTGCATATTATAACCCTCAAACCGTGCATCATATGTAAAAACATAATATATGAAAGTTGCTTAGAATTTTGTGTAGTTTCATAATATGTCACTTTCATCCATGTTTAAAATGTTTAAAATGATGTTTGGTTAAATTTGCTCCTATGCCATGCTAAAATGGTTTAATTCATAACTAAATAACCATAGTTCTGTTTTTAACAAACTTTATATGTAAATGGGGTAGAATTTTGTCTAGTTTATCATGGTGACATTGTTTTGCATGCCTAACGACTCTAAAATATGGTTTAGGGCAGAACAGGGCCTAACCTAATATATGCACATGAGGAGTTTCCGGATTTGTTGTTTGTTGTTCCCAGCCTCATTTAAACTTGACTAGATGGGTAGTTTTCATTTGCTTCACCCTCTAGCCATGTTTAACAACATTTAATATTGTTGGGTACATAAAGGAGTTCGAACTAAATAATTGATGTGGTGCTCCGTCAATATGCAACTCGTTGCATATTGAGCAACACTTAATTTGTAGAATTGTTTGTGCACTTTGTCATGCCATGCTTCATTAAACCGGACATGCATCATACTTGATTGTGCATCATGCCATGTTATGTGGTGGTTGTTTACTATGTTGTTTGCTTTCTTTCCGGTGTACTTCTTCTCGGTAATCCGGTAACGTCGCGTTTGTGAGGACCCGTTCGACTACGTCCGTTTGCCTTCTTCATGGACTCGTTCTTCTTCCTTGCGGGATTTCAGGCAAGAGGACCATACCCTCGAAATCACTTCTATCTTTGCTTGCTAGTTGCTCGCTCTTTTGCTATGCCTAAGCTGTGATACCTACCACTTGCTTATCATGCCTCCCATATTGTTGAACCAAGCCCCTAACCCACCTTGTCCTAGCAAACCGTTGTTTGGCTATGTTACCGCTTTGCTCAGCCCCTCTTATAGCGTTGTTAGTTGCAGGTGAAGATTGAAGTTTGTTCCTTGTTGGAACATGGAGATGTTGTTCCTTGTTGGAACCTGTTTACTTGTTGGGATATCACAATATATCTTATTTAATTAATGCATCTATATACTTGGTAAAGGGTGGAAGGCTCGGCCTTATGCCTGGTGTTTTGTTCCACTCTTGCCGCCCTAGTTTCCGTCATATCGGTGTTATGTTCCCGGATTTTGCATCCCTTACGCGGTTGGGCTATAAGGGGAACCCCTTGACAGTTCGCCTTGAATAAAACTCCTCCAGCAATGCCCAACATTGGTTTTACCATTCGCCACCTAGCCTTTTCTTTTCCCTTGGGAGTCGCGCTCCTGAGGGTCATCATTATTTTACCCCCCGGGCCAGTGCTCCTCTGAGTGTTGGTCCAAACTAGAGTCCTGTGCAGCACCCCCTCGGGGAAACTCGAGGTTTGGTTTTAGTTGTATGGAGAGCTCATCTGAGTGTGCCCTGAGAACGAGATATGTGCAGCTCCTATCGGGATTTTTTGGCACATTCGAGCGGTGTTGCTGGTTTTGTTTTACCATTGTCGAAATGTCTTGAAGAACCGAGGTACCAAGTCTGATCGGAATGTCTCGGGAGGAGGTCTATTCCTTCGTTGACCGTGAGAGCTTGTCATGGGCTAAGTTGGGACACCCCTGCAGGGATTTGAACTTTCGAAAGCCGTGCCCGCGGTTATGGGCAGATGGGAATTTGTTAATGTCCGGTTGTAGAAAACCTGAAGTTGACCTTAATTAAAACACATCAACCGCGTGTGTAACCGTGATGGTCTCTTTCCGGTGAAGTCCGGGAAGTGAACACGGTGTTGGAGTTATGCTTGACGTAGGTTGTTCTAGGATCACTTCTTGATCATACTTTTATCGACCGTGCTTTTCCTTCTCTTCTCGCTCTCATTTGCGTATGTTAGACACCATATATGCTAGTCGCTTGCTGCAGCTCCACCTCATACCTTTTACCTTACCCATAAGCTTAAATAGTCTTGATCGCGAGGGTGTGAGATTGCTGAGTCCCCGTGGCTCACAGATTCTTCCAAAACCAGCTTGCAGGTGCTGAGGTTACCGTGCAGATGACGCAACCAAGCTCAAGGAGGAGCTCGAAGAAGATCTTGTCCTTTGTGTTGTTTCGTTCTAGTTGATCAGTAGTGGAGCCCAGTTGGGGTTGATCGGGGACCTTGTCACATTTGGGGTTCTTCTTTTATTTTGGTTCCGTAGTCGGACCTTGATTGTATTTGGATGTCGTAATGCTTTATTCATGTAATTGTGTGAAGTGGCGATTGTAAGCCAACTATGTATCTCTTTCCCTTGTGTATTACATGGGTTGTGTGAAGACTACCTCACTTGCGACATTGCTTTCAATGCGGTTATGCCTCTAAGTCGTGCTTCGACACGTGGGAGATATAGCCGCATCGAGGGCGTTACAAGTTGGTATCAAAGCCTTCGCCGACCTTAGGAGCCCCCATTGCTTGATCGTTTTTAGCAGCCGAGTTGTGTCTAGAAAAATGTTTTGAGTCATTTAGGAATTATATATCGGAGAGTTTAGGAATTATTTTTACTTCCCAGTCTCCTCATCGCTCTGGTAAGGCATCCTGATGTAGAGTTTTGACTCTTCTCTTCTCAAATTTCACAAAAAAAATTAGGATCACGCGGGTATCTTGTAATCATTCCGATGGTTTTGTGACGAGAACATTGTCTTGGTGCCTCCTGTCAGGGGTTTTGTGGCAGTGTCCCGGGGAGTTGAGCTCCGAGGTGTTGTCGTCACAATTTTATCGTTGCAGTTCTGGAATACCTAAGTTTAGTTTCGCCGACATCAAAAATCTCTTTTATGCAGTTGTTGGTGAGATAACCTCGACGCCACCCAGTACTGGGGCGGGAGTTCGGGAGTATTGCCATAACTCGTATAACAGATGCTTTTCAAAGGTTGAGGTAGATGATTTCCGAAGGTTTCTTGGTTATGTGTTGAAGGATGGATATAGCTGGATGTAGGATTTGTTAGTTTTTGGTGAGATATTATGCTTCCCCTGTATCCCCAACACCTGATTGCATAACCGGAAAATTTCGGGAGTTTATAAGTGGGAATTCAAGTAGCTCTTAGGATATCTTTTCGACAGATGTATGATATGATATTGGGGTTCGGCGTCTAGTGGTCCGCCTATTCACGGTTGGTTTTGCAGTGGTCTCGTTGTGTCTTAAAGATTCCTTGGCTATGCCGACTCGGGGACGCTTCGTATGTCATGTGCACTGCCTTGTACATGATGGTGCTATACGATCAAGCCCGTGTAGGCCCCACCACAAAAACTTCGGACGAAATCTCTATCATATGTTTGTTCCGGCTTATTCTGCAAGCCAACCCTTTGTTTTTGTTTTGAGTTGTGGTATTCGAGTTGCTTCAATGTCAAGTGTTGATTCCATACCTTTTCTAAGTGGTGTTCTCATACTCCGATGTGAATACTAATCCTTCTTGATAATCGAGATTGTCATATCACTCCTTTTCACCGGTGTGTTTCTCTTCACGTGGATCCGATCATTTTCAACATCCGCAAGGTCAACTCAAATTTTTGGTCAACGGTGTTTGTTTCATCCGTCTCCAAGTTGTTTTTGTTTTCCCACCCTCCCACCCTCTTTTCTTCGAGGACTCAGATTTCTTAATCAAGTATCCTTGTATTCATGTGAAGTCTCTTCATTCTTTTCCTTCATGTTCTTACCCGGTGATGCTCATGAAGATTTTAACGAAGTTTCTAGTTCACCATTATTCATTCTTTTTCTTCTCCGGTGGAACCAATTCAAGCTTTCGGTGTTGATCATATTCTTTTTCGTATTTCAATGTTTTCTCATGCCGGTGCAATTCTTAATCGTTCACCTCTCGCTATTCTATTGTCCCGGTGTGCTCAAGTTTTCTCAAAAGGCTCGTCTTGTCTTTCAAGATCCTTTCAAGCTCTTTCGAGATTGTTATCTCATTCATGTCATTTAATTCAACCGGTGCAATCTCTCTTTTAAATCTTTTCAATGGTGTTTCTTTTGAGTGGGCCCTAACCCACAGGTCTTTTCCCAGGATCTTACCTGACTCTTCTTATTTTCCCGAAGCTATCCAAATTTCTTTTCGAAGTGTGACATAAGAATGATTCATCATCAGTCATATGTATTTCTCCAAGATCTTTCAAATTCTTTTCATCATTGGCTCAACCATTTCTATTTTTCATTCCGGAGTGCATCAACGATTCATGGTGGTGTTTCTCGTCATCATTCTCAGCATTTGAAGACCAAAGAAGAGTTTTTCCTCCATACCTTATCCGTTCTCTCAGAGACTCGTGGTTCTAGCTTGATGCCATCCTCTCATAATTGTTTTGATCGTGAGAATTCTTTTCACCCATCCAGAGCAATTCAAGATTCTTTTCAGTTTGTTTCTCCGGAGCCTAGCATCTCAGAATTTATTCATTCTTAGCTTTCATCTATGGTTCTCCAAATCTTACCAGTGCTTCATTCAAGTGATCTCTAATCAGTTCTTGATCCCTTCGTTCTCATGGATCTGAATTCTCTCATGTATCTTCATTCATTTGTCAATTCTTACCCGGTGATTCATCCATTTATTTCGTTCATCTCCAATTCTTCCCGGCGTTTCTTCATGTTTTAATCATGCTTTTTCAATTCTTACGGTGGTACATTCAAGAGTTCTCTTCTTTGGTGATCATATCAATTCATTCGTTGTTTCAATCCTACCGGTGGTTCGTTGAAGACCTTCCCAAGTTGGCGCTATATCTCTCTTAATCCTTGCTACGAAAATAAGTAGTCTGCCAAATCCGTTGATTGTCATCAATTTAATTGGTGAAGGATACACTTAATGTAATTCTTATTCTTGTTCCATCCAAGTGATTAATTCCGTATTCCGGAGGCTCGTCAAATTCTCGGGTTTGTTTGCTCTTTCTTTTCCGGAGTTCCTACCTTTTCTGCATTATCTCGTCGCGAAGCTCCTTCTAAATCATTACAAGGTTTCACCTTGTGTTTTCAACTTCTCTTACTTTGATCATCATTTTTGTTTACCGGAGTTCCTCATGGATGTCCTACATGGTGGTTCATCAAGGTTTTATTTGCTTCTCGAAGCGTTCATCAACATTTTTTTCCTAAGGAGCTCAATCATTCTTCATTTTGCAATCCGGAGTGCATTTCTTTCTACCGTATCATTGGAGGTGGTTTTACATCATTCTTGATAATTTGAGTTCATGCTTCATGATTCACACATTGTTAAGAATGAGGTATTTTAAATCCATCAACCTATTCGTTGGATTTGTCTTGGGTTATATTTCACCTAAATCCTTCCCTAAGGATTGTTGTTATATGGTGCTTATAAATGATCCAATTTCTTCATTTATCCTTTCCGGTGCGACATACTTTCTCGCCAATTTGTTCATACCAATCCAATTCTTTTCCCATGAGTGGCAGGTTGTCACCTCATAATTTGAGATGTATTCCATAATACCATATCAAGCTTATTATTTTCGTTGTTGGTTTTCCAACAACTCCGTTCTAACATTTGTTGTAAGCGTGCTCTCTCAAGACCTTGTTTCCCTTCGTTCACTCCATTCCATTCTTACTTTTGTTCCGGAGGCATTGTGATGTTCATCTTTTCAACCCATCATCTCGTTTTGTCAAAGGTCATGTTCTTTCCATGCCTATCCATTAAACCGGAGTGTTGTGCCCTTTTGCTCCAGTTCTTTTCGCCTTATCAAGTCTTGCATAACTTCTCAACCGGAGTGCTGCTCGAAGTTGTTCTTCCTTGTCCCTCTTTTCTAACGGAGTGTTTTTCAGCTTCGTGCATCTCCGTTGTATTCTTTTTCTCGAAATGGCTTAACCTCTCAAGGTTCTTTGGTTTCACTCGTTTGTCAAAGAAGCAACTTAGCTTTACCTCTTCTCTTTCTCTTCCATTTTCCCTCCGGTGCCATTCTAGATCTCGGGACGAGATCCTCTCGTAGTGGTGGAGTGTTGTAACGCCCCGAGACCGATGTGTCAGGTGTCTTCGAGTTATTTGCCGTCGTTGCCATGTCATTTGCTTGTGTGTTGCATCTTATCATGTCATCATGTGCATTGCATCATCATGTTTTAAAAGTTGCATTCGTCTGGGTTCTCCGAGTTCTCTCTGTTGTCCGTTTTGAGCCCAACCACACTTGCAAGCGCCCGCGGCATGTCCGAAATAGTATTTTATAAGTGGCCGGAAAATGTTCTCGGAATGGGATGAAAGTTGGCGTGCGGTGTTGTTTTGTTGTTAGTAGACCGCCTGCCAAGTTTCATCGCATTCGGAGTCCGTTTGACGCCCCACCGGATAACTATAGCGGCAGTATAGCCGGTCTTTTCGTCGGACGTTTTCGGTCTCCGAAAACCGTGCCGGGCTGCATCTCTCTCCTCTTCTCTCTTCTCAGACCTTTGCCTTCTGCATTACCTCTCACCGCCAGGCCCTACCTAACCTCTCTCGTCAGCCCACGGACCTCCTCCGACGCGCGTCCGAAATCTGTCCCGGACACGACCCGGACAGTCATTACCGTTGTGTCCGGATCATCCCCAAACATCTACAAAACGTCTCCGTTTTGTTAATTGGACTTCTTAGTCTATTTTTCTCGACTGCCCGATTACGATCGGACGGACCGAATGCCCCCCAAACCTAATCTAACAACATATATATAGAAAGAAACCCTAATTTTGAGGAGAGTTGTCCCATCCATCCACTCCTTCCGCCGCCACCCTCTCTCTAAATCCTCCTCGAAGTCCACATCAAGCCAACCACACAACACCAGCCAGATCCAAAATTTCACCCACTTCCCTTCTGTCTCCTCGCTGGTTGGAGCCACCGAAGCCCCAACTCCTGCCCGCGCGGAGCCCCTCGTCCCCGTGCCCCTGGTTTGCTCGATCCAGAGGAGAGGAGCACGCCATCGTCATGCTCCTCCCTGCTCCCTCGCTCTCGTTTGGATCGAGGGGAGGAGCCCCTCGACCTCGACCCGCCGCCCCGCCAAGTCGTTGGAGTCCGCCGAGGTGTCCGATTTCCGCTGGAGTTGCCCCGTTCCTCGCACGAACCAGCAGGCCGTCCTCACCGCCCTGCCCTTTTTTTCTCTCCTTCGCCAAAGCTCTCTCTGTCTCCCTGACCTCTCTTCCTCTCTTGGAGCAGCAGGAGCAGAAGCTTCCACCGCCGCGCTGGGTTGCCATTCCTCTACTTCGTCGCCGTCCGGAACGCCTCGAGTTCGCCACCCTCCGTTGCGGCCTTGTCGCTGTCCAGCAGTCGCGCTGCTTCCCGTCCCTGCATCGCCGCCAAGGCCTCGTCGTCGGAGTCCCCTGCGTCGTCATGAACCGGTCCAGCTGCTGCATCTTCTTTTCGAGGGAGATGACCGCGTCGACCTCCCTGCCTCTTCTGCGACGCCGTTGAAGCCGCGCCCTCGCCGGAGAGCTCCCCGCCGTCACTGACTCTGCTTCACCTGAACCGGGCATCCTCTTTCTGCCTCACCCCGCGCCGAGTCTCGCTTCCGTTGACTGACTCCACGCTCGATCTGGTCGAGTCGTCGGACGTAGCAGACCCAGCGCGTTTGACCAGGCCCAGCGTGCCCGCTCGATCCGGCCAAGCCTCCTCCACCGATGGGCCTCAGCCTAAAGTGAGCAGTTCCCCTCCAGTCCCTCTACCCTGTGCATGTTGGGCCAGATCTCAGTTTCGGCCCGTTAGCATTTTTTTTCCTGACCTGCGAATTTCCTAATTACCAGTGCACTTCATAATTATAGATTGGACCCTATACTTCCTGCATATTATAACCCTCAAACCCTGCATCATATGTAAAAACATAATATATGAAAGTTGCTTAGAATTTTGTGTAGTTTCATAATATGTCACTTTCATCCATGTTTAAAATGTCTAAAATGATGTTTGGTTAAATTTGCTCCTATGCCATGCTAAAATGGTTTAATTCATAACTAAATAATCGTAGCTCCGTTTTTAACAAACTTTATATGTAAATGGGGTAGAATTTTGTCTAGTTTATCATGGTGACATTGTTTTGCATGCCTAACAACTCTAAAATATGGTTTAGGGCAGAACAGGACCTAACCTGATATATGCACATGAGGAGTTTCTGGATTTGTTGTTTGTTGTTCCCGGCCTCATTTAAACTTGACTAGATGGGTAGTTTTCATTTGCTTCACCCTCTTGCCATGTTTAACAACATTTAATATTGTTGGGTACATAAACGAGATCGAACTAAATAATTGACGTGGTGCTCCGTCAATATGCAACTCGTTACATATTGAGCTCCACTTAATTTGTAGGATTGTTTGTGCACTTTGTCATCCATGCTTCATTAAACCGGACATGCATCATACTTGATTGTGCATCATGCGATGTTATGTGGTGGTTGTTTACTATGTTGTTTGCTTTCTTTCCGATGTACTTCTTCTCGGTAATCCGGTAACGTCGCGTTTGTGAGGACCCGTTCGACTACGTCCGTTTGTCCTCTTCATGGACTCGTTCTTCTTCCTTGCGGGATTTCAGGCAAGATGACCATACCCTCGAAATCACTTCTATCTTTGCTTGCTAGTTGCTCGCTCTTTTGCTATGCCTATGCTGTGATACGTACCACTTGCTTATCGTGCCTCCCATATTGTTGAACCAAGCCCCTAACCCACCTTGTCCTAGCAAACCGTTGTTTGGCTATGTTACCGCTTTGCTCAGCCCCTCTTATAGCGTTGTTAGTTGCAGGTGAAGATTGAAATTTGTTCCTTGTTGGAACATGGAGATGTTGTTCCTTGTTGGAACCTGTTTACTTGTTGGGATATCACAATATATCTTATTTAATTAATGCATCTATATACTTGGTAAAGGGTGGAAGGCTCGGCCTTATGCCTAGTGTTTTGTTCCACTCTTGCCGCCCTAGTTTCCGTCATATCGGTGTTATGTTCCTGGATTTTGCGTCCCTTATGCGGTTGGGCTATAACGGGAACCCCTTGACAGTTCGCCTTGAATAAAACTCCTCCAGCAATGCCCAACATTGGTTTTACCATTCGCCACCTAGCCTTTTCTTTTCCCTTGGGAGTCGCGCTCCTGAGGGTCATCATTATTTTACCCCCCCGGGCCAGTGCTCCTCCGAGTGTTGGTCCAAACTAGAGTCCTGTGCAGCGCCCCCTCGGGGAAACTCGAGGTTTGGTTTTAGTTGTATGGAGAGATCATCTGAGTGTGCCCTGAGAACGAGATATGTGCAGCTCCTATCGGGATTTGTCGGCACATTCGGGCGGTGTTGCTGGTTTTGTTTTACCATTGTCGAAATGTCCTGAAGAACCGAGGTACCGAGTCTAATCGGAACGTCTCAGGAGGAGGTCTATTCCTTCGTTGACCGTGAGAGCTTGTCATGGGCTAAGTTGGGACACCCCTGCAGGGATTTGAACTTTCGAAAGTCGTGCCCGCGGTTATGGGCAGATGGGAATTTGTTAATGTCCGGTTGTAGAAAACCTGAAGTTGACCTTAATTAAAACACATCAACCGCGTGTGTAACCGTGATGGTCTCTTTCCGGCGGAGTCCGGGAAGTGAACACGGTGTTGGAGTTATGCTTGACGTAGGTTGTTCTAGGATCACTTCTTGATCATACTTTTATCGACCGTGCTTTTCCTTCTCTTCTCGCTCTCATTTGCGTATGTTAGCCACCATATATGCTAGTCGCTTGCTGCAGCTCCACCTCATACCTTTTACCTTACCCATAAGCTTAAATAGTCTTGATCGCGAGGGTGTGAGATTGCTGAGTCCCCGTGGCTCACAGATTCTTCCAAAACCAGCTTGCAGGTGCTGAGGTTACCGTGCAGATGACGCAACCAAGCTCAAGGAGGAGCTCGAAGAAGATCTTGTCATTTGTGTTGTTTCGTTCTAGTGGATCAGTAGTGGAGCACAGTTGGGGTCGATCGGGGACCTTGTCGCATTTGGGGTTCTTCTTTTATTTTGGTTCCGTAGTCGGACCTTGATTGTATTTGGATGTTGTAATGCTTTATTCATGTAATTGTGTGAAGTAGTGATTGTAAGCCAACTATGTATCTCTTTCCCTTATGTATTACATGGGTTGTGTGAAGATTACCTCACTTGCGACATTGCTTTCAATGTGGTTATGCCTCTAAGTCGTGCTTCGACACATGGGAGATATAGCCGCATTGAGGGCATTACACAAATCTCGGGGCTAATTTCCCCTTGACACCAAAATGTTTAACACCTCGAAGAGGTGACACTCGCAGATACGCTCTCTCTCCGATTTCATAAACTATCTCCTTGCATTTTGAATTTGCATAACTTTTCTGCCGGGACTGAGCTACCTTCAGTCTATCTCGAATTAGTTTAACCTTCTATTCTGA
Source organism: Triticum aestivum (assembly GCF_018294505.1). Lineage (NCBI taxonomy): Eukaryota > Viridiplantae > Streptophyta > Magnoliopsida > Poales > Poaceae > Triticum > Triticum aestivum. The sequence continues at coordinate 221,048,655 of NC_057794.1, read as the reverse complement.
TTCCTTAATCAAATATGGTCCAAACAACTAGCGGTCTCCAACTTCATCCCACATCAACGGTGTTCGACATCTTCTCCCATACAATGCTTCGAACAGTGCCATCTTCAAACTGTCTTGGTAGCTATTGTTGTATGAGAACTCTGCGTAGGGCAAATTATCGTCCCAACTAGATCTGGAGTCTAATGCACAAGCTCTCAACATGTCCTCCAGAATCTGATTGACTCTCTCGGCCTATCCATCTGTCTGCGGGTGAAAAGCTATACTGAACTCCAGTCTGGTACCCAAGGTCTAGTGCAGCTAGTGCCAAAACTTTGAGGTAAATCGTGTTCCTCTATCTGATACGATTTTCCTCGGAACTCCATGCAGACATACGATCCTGGTCATGTATATCTTGGCCAACTTCGCACTTGTATACGTGGTTTTTACGGCGATAAAGTGAGCCACTTTGGTCAAGCGATCAACTACTACCCATATAGAATCATATCCCGATTTGGTCCTGGCAAATCCGGTGATAAAATCCATGCCAAGCTTATCCCACTTCCATTCGGGTATTGGCATAGGCTGTAGCAATCCTGCTGGCTTTTGATGTTCTGCCTTCACTCTCTGACATACATCACATACGGCTACATACTCGGCATTATCCTTCTTCATACCAGTGCACCAGAAATGCTCCTTCAAATCCAAATACATCTTAGTGTTTCTGGGGTGTATCGAGTATGGCGAGTCATGGGCTTCCTATAGTATCAACTTCCTGATCTCTGCTTTATTGGGCACATATATACGGTCCTCAAACCACAAGGTGCCGTGCTCATCCTCACGAAAACCTTTGGCTTTGCCTTCACCCATTTTCTCCTTTATCTCAACATCTCTTTGTCATCCTTTTGAGCTTCTCGAATCTTTTCCAATAGTGTTGCTTTGACCTCCAATGTTGCCAAAAACCCTTGAGGAACTATTTCCAATCGAAGTTCCCTAAGATCCTCGGCTAACTCCTTTCGCATCCCTCCGCTTACGAGGGTGTTAACGTAACTCTTACGGCTCAAAGCGTCTGCTACGACATTGGCCTTTCCTGGATGATAATGCAGCTTCATATCATAATCCTTTATGAGCTCCAACCATCTCCTCTACCTGAGGTTAAGCTCCTTTTGTGTGAAGATTTACTTCAAACTCTTGTGATCCATGTATACATCGCAACGGTTTCCGATGAGAAAATGTCTCCAAGTCTTCGACGCATGCACTACGCTAGCCAACTCCAAATCATGCGTGACATAATTTAACTGATGTGGTTTCAGTTGTCGTGAGGCATACGAAACAACTCTTCTGTCCTGCATCAGTACTCCTCCAAGTCCTAAGCGAGAAGCATCGCAATACACTTGGAAGTCCTTGCGTATATCCGGCAGAATCATCACTGGGGTTGTAGTCAAATGTTTCTTCAACTCCTGGAAACTTGCTTCACATTCTTCAGCCCAATGGAATTTGGTATCCTTCCTCAACAACGTCGTCATAGGCTTCGCAATCTTAGAGAAATTTTCAATAAATCTCCGATAATATCCCGCGAGTCCAAGAAAACTACGGATCTCTCCAACTGAGGTGGGTGCCAACCACTCAGTGACTGACTGAACCTTGGTTGGGTCCACTGCTATACCCTCTCCTGATATAACATGTCCAAGAAATCCAACTTCCTTCAACAAAAACTCACATTTGCTGAACTTGGCATACAACTGGTGTTCTCTGAGCTTCTTGAGAACTAAACATAAATGTTCCTTGTGCTCCTCTTCACTCTTTGAGTATACCAAGATATCATCAATGAACACCACAACGAACTTATCCAAGAACTCCATGAACACCTTGTTCATCATACTCATGAAATAGGCAGGGGCGTTAGTCAATCCAAAAGACATGACCGTATACTCATACAGCCCGTACCTTGTGGTGAAAGCTGTCTTAGGTATATCCTTCTCTCGAATCTTCCGCTGGTGATATCCAAATCGCAGAACGATCTTCGAAAACACTTTAGATCCTATCAACTGGTCAAATAGATCATTGATCATCGGCAGGGGGTACTTGTTCTTAATCGTCACTTCATTCAACACACGATAATCAAGAACCATTCTTAGAGACTTATCCTTCTTATCCACCAAAAGAACTGGGGCTCCCCATGGTGATGAACTTCATCGAATGCAACCTTTCTCCAACAGCTCCTTAATCTGCTTCTTGATCTCTTCTAGATCGTTTGCAGGCATTCGGTAGGGTCTCTTTGATATTGGCCCGGTACCTGGCAATAGCTCTATCAAAAACTCGATATCTCGACCCGGTGGCATGCCTAGTAACTCCTCTGGGAAAAACATCTGGGTAATCCTTCACTACAAGCAGTTCCTCCTGAACAACTCCTGTGAGGGTATTTACTTGTCTCCTCCTAGGCGCATGCCTAGATACATACTTGATCCTTTTTCCCTCCGGGGTGGTCAGCAAAATTGACTTACTCGTGCAATCGATGTTTCCCCCATACATCAATAGCCAATCCATTCCCAGTATCATATCCAATCCTTGTGACTCCAGAATTATCAGGTCTGAGGGAAAAACATGGGTGGTGGTGGCGGTGGGTTATTGTTGTTATTGTTGCCTTGGTTCTGAACTAACAACTGCATTAGTGTATTCTTCTGCTGGATCAACTGAGTGAGCTACGGTGGAGGTAAATCTGAGGTCACGTCTCGGAGGCATCTGAGGGTCTAGAGGGACGAGAAATAGAATAGAATGAGGTCTAGTGAGGAAAACACTACCCATATGCACATGAGACAAACACAATCATATCACGGAATCAAGCAAGCAAGGGCGTACAAATCGATCTGACTATCGTTACAAAAGTGCTCAGGCTATACTATATACATGGTAGACTACTACTACTGTTTTGGTGGTCATCTAGAAATTTTGATCAGTGGAAGACTCCATGATGTCTGCTCCAGCTTCGTCTTCAAAGTCATCATCGCTGTCGTCGGGGTCGGAATCGGTGTTGTCGATGATGATGTAGTCTTCTGAACGAATCTCCTTAGGTTCTCATCTTCTCCTCCTGGCGCGGGGTCTCCCATGAATACTCCTAGCTTCATTGTCAGGTCAGCATTGTTATCGACTAGTATGACGATTTCCTCCTCATAATCTTCGCGAGTAGCCTTGAGTTCTTCCTCCAGCTCTGTGATCCTTGTCATTGCCTTCTTCAAATCTATCATGCCTGCGCACATCTGATTCTCCTGGCGACGAATGTGCTGGTTTAACTCCTGGATGAAAGCTGCGATTGATCTATCCTTCCTGGTGTTGATCATCTCCCATTGCTCATCTCGGCGCCCACAAATCTGGTAGATAGTATCCTTAAGCTCCTTATGGTAAACTTCTCCAATTCGTCCCATGGAGATGTGGGTTGCCATATTCTTTCCTATACTCCAAGTTGGTGCATCAAAGGAAAACTCTATGGGCTTAGTGAATGGCATGAATGTCCTTCCTGGAACTTGAACTTGAATCATCCATCGCTCCTCTTTTGGTAAAGTGGCGTTGTAAGTCCCGGTGAAGCTTGGTATTCCAATGTTCAGGTACTTAGTGACTTCCTTCAAGTGTCGTCCAAAAGGTGCTTCTTCATCTGGTTGTGCAAACTGGTTCCTTGCGTCCGCCATCCTAAAGGGGAGAAAATGGAGAGGAGTCAGAAATGATAAGAGAGTAGTGATCTAGGGCTTTAGCTTAGTGGTCTTGTCCTATACTCAGCGTGTGCTCTGATACCATCTTTGTAGCGACTCGACCTCAAATGGTCAAGTCTCTGTGCTTCAGTGTCATCCCTGGATCGGTAATGCTGACACACACAGTACTCGAAGGATTTGTAACAGAGTAGCAATCACACACTTATTACATTGAATGTCTCCTGAAGCCGTATTATAAGAGAGAACTTATTACAATAAATATGGCTTCAGGCCATCTAATACGATAACAACAGAAGGCTTGGAAGGTAAAGTGAGCCCATCAACTCCAACGGCATAGCTGAGCTGCACGACAATGACCTAGCGAACCTTACTCCTCGTCTGAAAAGTCTGCAACGTGATATGTCGCAGCCCGAAAACGGGTCAGCACATGGAATATGCTGGCAATGTAACACAGTAGAGCAATGAACAGAAATAATGCTAACACTATATGCATATTTGGCTGGTGGAGGTTGTATGGTTAAGGTTTTTGCGAAAAGCCAATTTTTCCCTACAACAAAGGAATAAGTTTTATTTTAACTATCATGGTAGTTGAAACATCATTGAGAAGGTTCCTCCAACTCAATCCCAATTAAAGTAGTTCATTAACCCAACAAATTAATTTAGAGTCATGAGATACCATAGGATAATCCAAGTACTAGATAATCAAGATGTCCATAACCGGGCACACAGCTAACCATGATTAGATTGTACACTCTGCAGAGGTTTGCGCACTTTTCCCCACAAGACTCGATCTCCTTCGTTGGATTTCTCGCACTACACGATGTTTGAGAAACGGATGACCGAGACACAGTCTTTCAGAAGCATTTACTCTTTACTCTGGGTGGACAGTTACACCTACTTTCCCTCTACATCTTCTAGCCCACCACTGAAAGAGGTCACACAACTTACTCATACTATGCCAGAGCCCATAATGGCTCGTGGCTGCACACGGAAGTTTCTAGCATGAATAATCTTAAGATCCCTTTGAGCCTGGGTGGCGGATCGTAGGATGATCACACGGGTACTCCGGGATATCCTAGGACAACACTAGATTCTCCAGGTGCCCAAAAAAGCAATCCACCCAGATGTGTATTAAAGTTGCCACCTTAAGTTGAACCATCAATTAACAATCTCACATCGGTCATGGATACACTCGAACCCAATCCACGTCTACAAGCATAGCATAGCAATATAATCAACGTAGAGGTAACTCCCGAGGGTTTGATAATAAAACAGGTAATAGGTTTTACCTCATCATCTACTTCCCAAACCCACAAGTTAATCACATCCTAATCATGCAGTGTTTGAGGATTGGAACTAATGCATAAAAATTGGGTAATAAAGGGTAAGATCAAAGTGTTACTTGCCTTGTTGATGATCCGTGAAACCTGGAGACTCGTAGTAGCACGCTTCGCACTTCGGGTGTTCTATCGCACATAAACAATAGCATACATAAGAAATCACTCAAAGATGCATGGGTAAAACTCGAATAAGAAGAAGTAACCAGAAAGTTCAACTTAATAACTCTGGTTTGCAAAAAGAATCGAATCAAACGGAGCAACGAAACACAAACTGCGAAAGAAACAAGGTCTGATTAGTAATCTGGAATAAAGTCAAATTTTACAGTACCATAATCTTGTTCAAGTTGGTTAAAGGGAAAGAGGGCTTCGACACGAAGATCTAGGCGCTTGAATCGCCTGATTCCGATAAACGAGCGAAAAGATAAACTAAAACGAAAATCGGATCAGAAATCACGATCGAGAATAATCGCAAATATCCGAGAAAAAGAAAAACTGACGAACAGGCTAACGAACGAGTGTTCGTTGTAGCGACTAATGGGCGAAAACTGTTCATTAAAACGAACGTACGGACAAGCGTCCGCTATTTAACCGAACCGAAAAAACCGATCTGATAAAAAAATCGAAACTAGGGTTTACGAAATAAAACCGATCGGTTTTAAAAAGAAAACAGACGATTACCTCGAGTCCGGCGGGCGGCGGCAGCATTGAGCAGATCCGACGGCAGGGCGGCGGATCAGGTCGGCGACGGCGCTAGCGGGATGGCGGCGCGAGTGGCGAGGCGAGGCAGCGGCGGCGCTCGGACGGTTGGGCTAGGGTTGCAGGAGGCGGGGCGGCTGGGCTGGGGTCTCGGGCCCCCGGCTTATAAGGGCCGGCCGGGCCAGGAGTCCTAGACGGACATGACCCGGTTAGGTCGGTGCGCTGTTTTTTTTAAATAATTCCACCGCAGGAAAAAAATAGAAAAGAAATATTAAACGGTCTCCAAAAATCCCGAAATAAATTTTCCCCGTCCTCTAAAAATATGTCGGACAAGGTGAACATTTATTTGGGCCTAAAATGCAATTTTGAAAAATGCACATTTTTCCTATGCAAATAAAATAGCAATAAAATAGCAATAAAATAGCAATAAAATGCAATTTTAATATTTTCCTCCAATATTTCGTTTATTTTGGAGAAGTCATATTATCTCCTCTCATATATTTTAAATGAAATATTTTCGGAGAGAAAAATAATAAAACAACTGATCCTCGTTTTGATATTTGATAAAATTCGAATATGAAAACCGAGAAATCCCCAACTCTCTCCGAGGGTCCTTGAGTTGCTTAGAATTTTCGAGGATCGCGAAACGAAATGCAAATAAAATATGATATGCATGAATGACTTATGTATAACATTCCAAATTGAAAATTTGGGATGTTACAGCGGTAACTTAGCCAAACAACAGTTTGCTAGGAAGCTGGGTTAGAGGCTTGACATGGCAATATGGGAGGCATGATAAACAAGTGGTAGGTAGCACGACATAGAGATAGAACGAACAACTAGCAAGCAAAGATAGAAGTGACATCGAGGGTAATTGTCATCTTGCCTGCAAAGTTCTCAGAGTTGTCGAAAGCTTGTTCCTTGTTAGCGTACTCAACGGGTTCCTTGTTCACGAAATCGTCACCCGGCTCTACCCAAAGCAAGAACACAAGCAATGGAACAACAATCAATCACGGTGCAATGCAAAAGCAACATGATGCAAGACATGGCATGGAATGCAAGGTATGATGTGCAATGCATATGGGTACTCCGGAAGGCGAATATGAACAAGGCATCAACTTGTCAAAACAAGTATGCCGCTGGAAAGATGGGGTGATTTCAGTCGAAATCGATATAAGGATCACCAGAAACGGATGCACAGTTTCCAAATGACAAGCAAAACAAGAATGACGCAAATCTGCGATTAACAGCATCATAGCACTTAGAATGCAACAAGAAACTATGCAAAGCACTCCAACATAGCAACAAAGCACATGGCATTGAAGTACACGTGAAGCTCTACAACTCATGAACACCGAGCTTCTGCTAGAACTCACTAGAACAAGCTCAAAATAGCATGGCAAAAATGCAAAAGATAACAGATTCACAGACTTAGAGAAAATACTAAGCATGTTAAAACAACATCAGGTAGCAATGTTTAGAGCTAGAAAACAACATGCTACAGGAACATATCATGGTAACCAAAGGCATGGCATGCTAGTACTCAAAGCATAGAACAAAACTCCCTTACTGAACTTTGGCCAAAGATGCATGGAAAATATGGTAGAACCCAAGCAAACATGGCAAGTAATATTATCAGTTTCAGACTTGGAAGAAAGATATGACATGGCAAAAACAGATTCACGATAGCAACTTTGCAAACTCATGCCACTCACCACAAAGCATTTCATGGCATCACAAGGTAACCAACAGCAAGTAGACATGTTCAAGAAGCTAAGAATAACAAGATCAGAGTTCATAGGGTGCATGTATCACTAGCAAAACACATGGCAAAACTAAATCTCATGTTACCAATATGCCAGGAACAATATTTAGCAAAACTAGAGCACGGAAATGACAAGCTATAGTACTCCATAATTGTAACCAGAGGCATGAATGGGTAGAGCAATACCACATCTTCAAAACACTCGTACGGAACTATCTCAAAATGTGCATGGATCTCATGGTAGCAACAAGTTTACATGGCATCAAAAAGTAACAGGAAAAGGACTTAGCAAAATAACTAAGTGTCTGAAATCAACAACATCACATAGCTTACTTTGCATGCTTGTTCTAATCACCACATAGCTCCTGATAGATGCGAGGGTGTCCCGATCTTTCGATCAGATGATAACTATCAATTTGATGGAGACGACTTTGACGACCCGACTACAAACATGCACATAGTTGCGCCTTAGCAATCGCTAAACCAATCTCCTGAGGTTACTCACGATGCCGGAAGCACAGTTAGCCTGACCACGAAGATCTATTCCTACAAGCAATCGAAGAACGAGCAAGAATATGATAAAGCAATCTGAATATTGTGAATATATATGAAGCATTGATAATGGTGGGGATTCGTAAGCGGTCTTGGTCTGGTCGTTGGACACAAACGAAGTACACGAAGTTGCAATGGCTAACTTTTAACTAAACAAATCCCAAGGAAAAAGCTACTAGATGGATCTACTTATATAGGAGCAAGGGGTGGCGGCCAAGGAGGTGGAAGGACATCCCAAGGTAGCCTAAAACTAAACCTAGGTCGTACAAGGCTCATGGGCCCAAGTGGAGGTGGTGCAACACCTTTGGACTTGTTGTTTGACTCGGATTCTGCTGCAGCGTCACATTGCTTCGTCGATATCTCAATGCTCCAAACGAATTTGAAGGTGATTCCAATTGGGTTGGAAAGAGCACAAAATCTAATTTCCAACAAAAAATCACCCAATTCGGAGTCCGTATGAAAAAGTTGTTGACGTTTTGAGTCAGGTATGTCTGCAGTCCGAATCAGAATCCAGAACGTGAGAGACTTGGACTCTATCTTCTCTTGGCCCAAAAGTGACGTGAGAGGACTTTTTGAACAGAACCTAAACTTCTCCTTTTCCCTTATCTTCATATGTGGATTGTACAAATGTCCCATACACCTGCAATTAGACATAAATAGATTATTTTTGCACATATGACACATGTATACATGAGTAATTTTGTTCTGGATAACATAAATAGATTATTAAGCAACTCCAAGTGTGTGAAGTATTTTTGTTCTGGATAACATAAATAGATTATTGAATAGTTTGCACTAAAAAACACCTGAAAAATATGCATGTATGCAATATTTTTCATCGTATCCAAGGTATTCATGTCCTCATCATCCTCCCCTTCTTGAAAACAAAGCCGTCATCGGCGTTGCTTAATCTGAAATGTGGCTAACAAAAGAGACAAGGTGTACATGTTGTATATGTATATGTCATCCATTTTTACTTCCCTTGATTTTTGCACATATGACACATGTATACATGAGTAACTTTCATAGTTCATAAAATCTAAAGCCAAAAATTATCACAAGAAGTAGAAGGCATGAAAACATTGCAACTCAATTTGCACATATAAGTGAAGCTCTTATTCATTTCAAAAGATTGACAATGTTCATCATTAAACCATCCCAACATTGGTGAATAAACCTCACTTGCATCAAATTTACATGCTACAACATGCTTAAATAAGCAAACATGCAATAAGTCATTGGACATAGAATCATCACCAAGATTAGAGGTCATATCAAAATGATTAAACATTGGTTCTTTTGCATCAACAGTTAATTCAATGGGTGCACTCAAAATTGTTGGTATTTCAGTTATTTGATCACATGACGCATTCATGACAGTAACAAGATTCTCTAAAATAGGTTGTGTGCTCAAATCAACAGGTAACTCAACACATGATGCATTCAAGTTAACTAGGCATGCATCATTCTCATGTGAAGTTATATCATCAATACCTTTATTGTTATCTTGTCGCAAGGACGTAGCTGGTGTAGGTACGGACGTTGACAATGTACAATACTCTTGAGATGATGTCGCGCTCACAATCCAAGGTGGGGCTGCTTTAGTAGGTGCAACGGTGGAGGAATCAACCAGCGGTGGTGAGCATGAACTGGAATAGTAGTAGTTGTTGTCACCCAATGGATCCTCCTGTATCTGTCTCTCAAAGGTACAAGTACGAACATACATACCATTAATGCAACAAGGAATATACTGAAATATTGCACGGATATCATGGTTCAAACCACCAAAACATCTATTCATTGTATCATCCTTAGATTCTTCCATGTCACAATGATGCATATAAGGTGAACTCTTGGTAGTAAGCATGAACAGTGTTACTGCCTTGTTTTAATTGTTCCAATTTGCGAAGCAATTCACGATGATAGTAAGGAGGAAAAAATTGTTGTCTCATTACAGCTCTCAAAACTTTCCAAGTTGTGGGTTGGTTATCAATGTTTTTCTTACAATGTACACTCCACCAAACAAAAGCAAAACCAGTAAATGCTCTAGTGGTAGCTCATACTCTCTCAAGTTCAGAAAAATCATGGTGAGTAAAAACTTGTTCTACTTCAAGCTCCCAAGCTAGATAAATAGCAGTATTAAATCTACCCTCAAATGACGGTAAAGAGATAACCTGACCATGTGTATGTGTGTGTTGTCCCAACTCTCATGATGGTGAAGATGTGTCCGTCATCCAAGAACTTCGATCTCCGGAACCTGTCATGATTAGTAGAAACAAAAAACAAAATTCGAGAATAATGTTCCAATGAACTACTAGGATGTGGTTGTAAAGTGCTCACAGTAAAGCAAATATCAATATCTTACAAGTTCTTGCCATGCGGCAGGTAGTGACAGGCAACCAACGGTGTCAAATAACTCTGAAGATTGAGTAAAGCGATTGCCAGGGGAACGACGTATAGACGGTGTAGAAATATGTGGAGCTGCGTTGGCTATATATGGTAGCAAAAGATTAGCAATAATCAATTCAAAGATGCAATGTTAAATAAACATTCAACGACGGTACTATGTTGGTCCTAGGCTAGACCGAACTAGAGATGCGAGCCTAGAACACTAATGAGGTCAAGGCGTAGCAGAACTAGCATCAATAAAGGATATGAAGTAGCTCTGGACAGTGAGATATAAGTGAAGATCACAATAGCAGTAAAGATAATGATATGAAACAACAGCCAAGAAGGATATATCAACAACTTTCTCTCCAAATTTCCTCTGGAAAAGTTTGTGCCAATTTTTTTGATAATTTTTTTCAAGAATGGTATTTACTCAAGCTTTCAAACACAAAAGGAATCACTCAATTCCGAGTTGATATGAGGAGTCAAAAAAATTCTAAAACTGGCCTAAAAAACTGGAATAAGTTGTGTTCGTGAACTTCAAAGAGCAAAAAGACCTATTTAGAAGCCGATTTTGAGGTTCCAAATATTGAACAAGATTCTGCAACTATTTAGTTGAGGCTCGTCGCTAGCTTTGTTTTGAGTACTTGTGGTGCCAAAATGGACTTCGTATGAGGAAGTTATGTCTGATTTACTGAACAGTGCACAAAACAGATTCAAATCTGGATTCAACTACGAGATTGAATCTAGATAGATCCGAATTTTGTTTTTTCTCTCTCTTTTTCCCCACATTTTTTTCTTACTCTCCTTTTTCCTCTAACTTTTTTTCCTTTTTCTCTGCCTTTTTTCTCTCTTTTTTTTTCTTTGCCTATTTTATCTCTCCCTCTTTCCAAGACAAACTAGATAAGATGTACATTGGATCTATCGAAGATGTGAACGACCTCAACTATGATTGTGACAATGAATGATGGGTAGCACGTGGTGGAAATTGATGGATGGGTGGTGGACAGCGGAAGGGATAACGATGCAGCGACGGCATGACTAATGTGAACAGAACTCGAAACTCTAAACGAACTAGACACTAAGACCAGCAACTCGACACGATGATGCAACTGATAATTCAACTATGCAAGTAATGAAAAGAAAAATGCAAAGGCTCAGACTGGCTTGGACAAAGGATGAATAGATCTAACTTATTTTTGTTGCTTTTTCTTGGACAATAGGTAAGAAAATAAATCTAATGTAGGAAAAGCTGGAATTTCTCACCGAGCAACCTGAAAACTGATACCATTTGATAGAGGCGAGGGTGTCCCGATCTTTTGATGATATGATAACTATCGATTTGGTGGAGACGACTTTGACGATCCGACTACAAACGTGCATGACGTTGCGCCTTAGCAATCGCTAAACCAATCTCCTGAGGTTACTGATGATGCTCGAAGCATGGTCAGCCTGACCACGAAGGTCTATTCCTGCAAGCAATCGAAGAACGAGCAAGAATATGATAAAGCAATCTGAATATTGCGAATATATATGAATCATTGATAATGGTGGGGATCCGTAAGCGGTCTTGGTCTGGCCGTTGGACACAAACGAAGTACACGAAGTTGCAATGGCTAACTTTTAACTAAACAAATCCCAAGAAAAAAAGCTACTAGATGGATCTAGTTATATAGGAGCAAGGGGTGGCGGTCAAGGAGGTGGAAGGACGTCCCAAGGCAGCCTAAAACTAACCCTAGGTCGTACAAGGCTCATGGGACCAAGTGGAGGTGGTGCAACACCTTTGGACTTGTTATTTGACTCAGATTCTGCTGCACCGTCAGATTGTTTCATCGATATCTCAATTCTCCAGATGAATTTGAAGGTGATTCCAATTGGGTTGGAAAGAGCACGAAATCTACTTTCCAACAAAAAAAGAATCACCCAATTCGGAGTCCGTATGAAAAAGTTGTTGACGTTTTGAGTCAGGTATGTCTGTGCAGTCCGAATCTGAATCCAGAACGTGAGAGACTTGGACTCTATCTTCTCTTGGCCCACAAGTGACGTGAGAGAACTTTTTGAACCGAACCTAAACTTCTCCTTTTCCCTTATCTTCATATGTGGATTGTACAAATGTCCCATACATCTGCAATTAGAAAAAACACAAAAATATGAGAAGTATTTTTGTTCTGGATAACATAAATAAATTATTAAATAGTTTGCACTAGAAATCACCTGACAAATATGCATGTATGCAATATTTTTCGTCGTATCCAAGGTATTCATGTCCTCATCAGCTCCTAAAAATACAAGCCTTCACCTCTGTAAATATGGCATGATGGAGCTCATAAAAATGTAGACATCATGCTCATAGGATGCACACACAAAATACAATGAAAATGACAAATCATCAAGTTATGATAAATTCCAACAGACAACATCATATAGAACTTTCGCAACGAGGATTAGGACATCAATATGGGCAGTAACATGCATTAAAATGACACTAACATGAACAGCATCACGAGACGAACATTTTGATATATTATATGCGCAAAACGGAGTTATGAGCATCGAGATATGGCATGATGAACAAGGGCACATGATGTTACAGATTTCGGGACTTGGTGGAATTCTCACCCTCCAGATCAAGGGTTTCCGGGCACACGAACCGAGGCAGCCAGAGTTTCACCGGAGACATCGCCGGACTTGTGGGGAACTGCGGCCGGAGTGGAGAAGAGCTCGCCGGAGTGGAGAAGAAGGAGGCCAGAGCTCCGGGCGTCCGGATCCGATGTCGGGGCGGCAGCTCCTCGCGGTGGCGCTGAGCTCCGGCAGCGTCTGGCGAGCGGTGGAGGCGGTCAGCGGCAGAGGCAGCCGGCGTGAGACGACAACGGGAAGACGGCGGCGCGTGGCGAGGAAGGGTGCGGAGGCATGGGCGTTGACCGGGGAGGCAAACGGCGGTGGGGGCATGGACTAACGCGGGCCCTCCCTGGGCTCCACAAGCCGCGGCGGTGGGTGGCAGCGCGAGGGTGTCAGGCGTGGATTGGCCCGGGCGGCGGCGGCGGGCGTGTCCGGTGAGGTCGGACACATCCGGCGGCGTGGGAGGAGCGAGGTTAGGGTTTTTACCCAGATTTTTAGGAGGGGGTGCATATATATAGATAGGGGAGCTAGGAGAGTCCAAATGAGGTGCGGTTTTTGCCCACACGATTGTGATCCAACGACGGAGGGCATGGAGGGGGTTTAAATGGGCTAGTGGGCTGTTTTGGAGGGGTGTTGGGCTGCAACAAGAGAGGGGCTTTTGCGGTTACCCGATTAACCGTTGGGGCATCAAACGACCTCCAAATGAACGGAATTTGACAGGTGGCCTACCGGTGATGTACCAAGGTCACTCGACAATTCTCGACCACTCGGGAAGGAATATTTTTCTCCCGCTCGGTTTCCCGCTCGGTTTCCCGCTCGGTTTCTCCCGCTCACGAAGTAACCACTCGGGAACGGAATATTTTTCTCGACCTCCAAATGGAATGGAACGGAATCCCTAACCACTCGGGCAGGAACATTTTTCTCCCGCTCACGAAATAAGGTTTGGAAGGTGTGGCGGGTGCATGTGGGAGTGTCGGATCGTGAAACGGACAACGGGGAAAAGACCAGATGCATGAGACGAACACGAATGCAAATGAGATGCACATGATGACATGCGATGAAATGCATGACATGAACAAAATGCAAAACAAAAAAGACCCAACCACGGAGGACATATCAAATCACATAGCCGGAAATGGCAAGATTTGGAGTTACAATTATGGAAAGTTACATCCGGGGTGTTACAACTCTACTGCTTGGTTGGATCCAGGGGGACTGGATCTGCTCCACCGTCGTGTAGGAAGATCTGGAGAGGCTCACCGAGGATGGCATGATTGCTGATAAATCTTGGAGGTTGCCGAAGGGGGAATTCGAGCCCCAGCCGCGCGAGGGTGAGCGTGTCCTCCTCACCACCCACGTCGATCGAGGTTTTTCCCTTCCCCCGCATCCGTTCTTTCGGGGTTTCTTAAACTTTTTTGGTGACCAGATTCACCATCCCCCCCCCCAATATAATCACATATCTTGCTGTGTACATCTCTCTATGCAAAAACTTTCTGGGCTGCCAACAACACTAGGTTCTCTTCAAACACATCTTTACTTGTCGTTCCCAAACGGTGAAGAGAGCAAATCCGACTGACAAAAAGGCGCATGTGATCTAGATGTGCAGGGGTTTAGGGATTCAAACTAGGGGTAGAAGAGATTTTCCTTACATGACCCTTCCCGAGTCAGTCCGAGGGTGGCAGTCGACCTGGCTCTACTACAAAGACGTTCCAACTCCTGGTCAGTCGACCGGTCTCCCCCCTTTCACTATGGAGCAACTCCGCCAACCATCTTCACTGATTATGACCCCAAAGGAGAAAGGCAAGGTGTCCCTTTTAGTCAACCAAGTCGTGAATTTAGTCCAAGAGGGTGTGACTAGCATGGATCTACTGGAGGTGTTCCTTTGTCAATATATCCATCCTCTCCAAGCCCGTGATCATCCAATGTGGATGTACTCGGGCCTTGAAGACATGGCTCGTGTCCACCTAGAGGAGGTCACCGAGGAGACGGTGGCTCAGTGGCCGCGGAGCATTACTGGGAACAAAGATAACCCCAAAGGGTCCAGGAGGGTTCTGCCATTCGACGCCAAACATGAGACGGAAGAGGTCAAGCTCAAAATACCGAGTGTTTTCTTCTTCCGATCTGCAGCTGCTCCTGAATCCGACTGATACTTGTAGCTTATGTTTTGCAAATTTATACCAAGATGTATTCGATGCCAAATGGGGAGTAGCTCCAAGAGGGAGTGGAGAGTGATGCTGACAGTGCCGAGTGGGAGTATGCGAACGATGGTGATGAGGATGATGAGGACTCGATCAGCGGCGAGGAGGTTGACTCGCCACCCCGCTCAGAACGTCGATCCAAACAATCGCAAGATCCTGCGGGCCGGCACGACAAAACAGCTCCGGCAGGTACGAAAGTTCTGAAGTGCACTCGGACCTCGACCCCCGAGCCGTCGGAGAAGGCCGGGAAGTAGCCCAAGGTTGCCCCACCGAAGCCTCGGAAGGCCTTGCCCAAGATCAAGGTGGATGTTCCTGCTACCTCTGCGTAAGTGTTTTGTTTCTTCTCTTTGTCTTTGTATTTTGATTGGGAACTTCTTTCTTTGTTTGACCGAGTGAAGTTAAGATATTTCAGCGTTGCTACTTCTGGGACGTCCATGGACATTAACAAGGAGCAGGATGACGCGGCCACTTCCCGAGCAGGTACGGATCCACACCCAAGCTCTTACTTCGCCAACTATTTTGATGGTCGGCTGAACTCTTACAGTCGAGTATTTTGCAGCGTCACCAGATGTTATCCAACTTCCAGACGATGACAATGATGAAGAAGTGCGACAAAGGGACACAGGGAGGAAGGGCGGGACTCTGAGCAAGAGGGTGCCTGCTAGCAAAGCGTCTCACTCGACATCAGCATCAGAACCAGTCATTCAACAACTTGGTGATCCAGTTCGGACTTTTGTTTCTTTTGCTGATCCTTTGTCGACTGACCAGCCCTCGGTGTTGACTGCTCAGGCCCCTGCTCTGGCTGTGCAAGTTCAACCTTCAGCTCCACCGACCACGTCATCAGTTCCATCATCTCCTTTGTTTGTTACTCACCATGTCCCACAAGACCAAGTAGGAGCTGCCAAGGAGGCCATGATCCAAGCAGGTGTAATGATGGACCGACTGAAAGTGGTGTACGACAACAACAAGGCTGTCTATGATGCCAGCTCTAATGACGATGCCATGTACTTAGAGTAGGGTCACATGCCTGACCTAGATGCCCTACTCAAGGACATTTTCCTAGAGTCAAAGACATTTGAACTACAACAGAAGATACCGACTGAAATCACCTTGGAGTGTAAGCCACTCGACCAGTTATTCCACTCGGATACTGCAATTCCACTCAACCAAGATATAGTCACTCGACCGTACAAAGAATCACTTGGAGTATAGAATATCTAAAGCCACCTCAAGATGGCAACGGTCAGGCGTTCACTCCATAGTCTTAAAGGTCATTAATAGTCATTATAGCCGGTGTTACAAGTAATGCTTCTGTCTTAACTTACATTGAACCATGTGTAACTAAGGGCTGGAGGGGCCTGGCGCACTCTATATAAGCCACCCTCCTCCTCTGGCATAAGGGTTCGCACCCCCTGTAACTCACACACACATTCGAGTCGACAAGCCTCCGAGCACCAAGACGTAGGGTTGTTACCTCCACCGAGAGGGGCCTTAACTCGTAAAACTCGTGTGTACAACCTCATCATAACCTTGCCTCCTCCTTCATACCCCCTATCCTTACTATTAGACTTACTCCCATGATAGTAGGCGCCCACCGTGGAGCAGGAGTCTTAGCGACTTCCGGCGAGGTTGTGGTTTTTCTGATCTCCATCAACATGGTTTCCCGCGGTGGTTTGGATTTGGGCCACGAAATCCAACTCGGCGTGCTCATCTTCATCACCGATGACTCCTCCTGACTTCAAGAAGCCCCCCTTGATGTCAAGGCCCTTCCCATCCGCGGGGTGGCTCACTTCCGCGAGAGTGCCTGTGGCGTCCTCCTGCGGCAGCCGTCGACCGAGTATCCATCGGCTCCCTCGGCTTCCACTCTCCCCGTTGTACGCCCCCGCAGGCGGTCCGGTCGGTTGCAACTCTAGCTGGTGGGTAAAGCATGCGGTGGCTCGCCAGTCGACCACCCCTCAAGTTGCGGCTATCAAGCCCGACGAATCCCTCTATGGACCATTCGACATGTGGATTGGTTTCGCGGACACTCTTTCCGAGTGCGGATGTAGTGACCCCGCGGCAAAGGTCCTTATGGTCGACTCGCCTCGCAGCCCGCCTAGGTTCCGTCGCAGCAGCGGCAGCGATGGCGGCGGCGGCCCATCACGTGGCCACGAAGAATATCATCCCGAAGCCCTCACTTCGGAGCACAGAGAAGAGCTGCATTGTCGCAACGTGGAGGCGCTCCATACCCCCATCATTGGGGAGACCTCTGAGGCTCATGCCTGGAAGCTGCGCGCTTAGCTACCTTAGCTGAGCTCACCACATACCCCGACTCAAGAATCAAGCAGCTGATGATCTGGCGAAGATAGGCTCCACTCGGAAGCCTATTCCCAGTAATGTGTTCTTGGCGAATCTCCATACCCCATTAGTTCAAGAAGATCCTTTTATAGAGGAGCCCCCGCAACCGATAAGTTCAACCAATCCGACTAAGATTGAAGTTCTAGCAGTAGTCGACTTGATCATGGAGGTTTAGTGATCACTCCCGACTGGAGGTGCCATATATTGCATATCTGCTCAGGAAGAAGCTCCCAGAGGATGAAGATGAGGCCCGCCAGATTGTACGCAGATCCAAAGCCTTCATGGTGATAAGTGGGCAGCTTTACAGAGAAAGTGTTACTGGAGTAGCCCAGTGTTGCATCTCTCCAGAAGAAGGTCGGCTGATCTTAAATGAGATCCACTCGGGGACAAGTGGTCACCACGCGACCTCTTGGACCATCGTGGCCAAAGCATACCGTGCGGGATTCTACTGGGCGCGAGCGAATGAGATGGCTAAAGATATAGTCGACAAGTATGAAGGCTGCCAATTTTACTCAAACATGTCTCACAAGCCTACATCTGCCTTAAGGACTATTCCACTCGTCTGGCCTTTTGCAGTTTGGGGGTTGTATATGGTTGGAGCTTTCAAGACTGGCAAAAGCGGTTTCACTCATTTGCTCGTAGTAGTCGACAAGTTCACCAAGTGGATTGAAGCCAAGCCTATCAAGAATCTTGATTCAAGCACTGCCATTAGTTTCATCAGAGAGATGATATTCCGATATGGAGTTCCTCACAGCATTATCATAGATAATGGATCCAACTTTGATTCTGATGAGTTCAGAGCATTTTGCGCTTCCCAAGGCACTCGGGTCGATTATGCATCCGTTGCGCATCCGCAGTCGAATGGACAGGCTGAAAGAGTGAATGGCTTGATCCTTCAAGGACTGAAACCTCGATTGATGCGTGACCTCAAGCATGCGGATGGAGCTTGGGTGACTGAGTTGCCATCTGTCTTGTGGGGATTGAGAATGACTCCTAATCGGTCGACTGATCGAACCCCTTTCTTGATGGTATATGGTGCTGAAGCTGTGCTCCCGAGTGATTTGCTGCACAATGCTCCCTGAGTGGAACTCTTCTCTAAAGCTGAAGCAAAACAGGCACGCCAGGATGCAGTTGATCTCCTAGAAGAATAACGAGAGATGGCTCCTATCAGGTCGACCATCTATGAATAAGACATGTGTCAATTCCATGCCCGAAATGTCAGAGGTTGAGCGTTTTAGGAAGGAGACCTTGTGCTCCGAGTGCACCAGAAACGACCTCACAAGCTCGCTCCGGCCTGGGAAGGGCCCTTCATCACCACCAAGGTGCTCCACAACAGGGCGTATCACCTCTACAATGTAGCCAAGAAAGAAGATGAGCCACGCTCGTGGAATGCGGACCTGCTCCGCCGTTTTTATACCTAAGCACTCAGATCGACGAGTTGTAATAAGAATCCTTCAGTTTGATTATCAAAGACATGATTTTTGCAGTATCTTAAATGATTGTTTTCACATAAGCATGTGTGTTCAAATCCCCAAGTTGGTGGCTTAGCCGCGAACCCGATTCGCCTAAGTTTCAAAAACACTCCGAGTGAAGAGCAACCCTCTCACTTGGGGGCTTAGCCGCAAACCCTATTCGCCTAAGTTTCAAAAATATTCCGAGTGAAGAGCGACCCTCTCACTCAGGGGCTTAGCTGCCAACCTAATTCACCTAAGTTACAAAAAATACTCCGAGTGAAGAGCAACCCTCCCACTCGGAGGCTTAGCTGCGATCCCGTACTCCCCTAAGTTACAAAAAAACATTCCGAGTGAAGAGCAACCCTCTCACTCGGGGGCTTAGCTGCGAACCAGATTCGCCTAAGTTACAAAAAATACTCTGAGTGAAGAGCAACCCTCCCACTCAGAGGCTTAGCTGTGATCCCGTACTCGCTTAAGTTATAAAAAAACACTCCGAGTGGAGAGCAATCCTCCCACTCGGGGGCTTAGCTGCGAACCAGATTCGCCTAAGTTACAAAAACTACTCTGAGTGGAGAGCAATCCTCCGACTCGAGGGGGGGGGGGTTAGCTTCGGACCAGATTCGCCTAAGTTCCAAAAACTACTCCAAGTGAAGAGCAATCCTTTGAATCAGAGGCTTAGCTGTGAACCAGATTTGCCTAAGTTTCAAAAACTACTCCGAGTGGAGAGCAATCCTCCCACTCGGGGGCTTAGCTGCAAACCAGATTTGCCTAAGTTACAAAAACCACTCCGAGTGAAGAGCAACCCTCTCACTCCAGGGCTTAGATGCGATCCTGTACTTGCCTAAGCTACGAAAAATATTCCGAGTGGAGAACAATCTTCTCACTCGGAAGTTCGGTCGCACTCTCTAAGCTGTGCCACAAGTACAATGTATGGTTGCGCTCGGAGCTGCGCCACAAGTATAATGTCTCATTGCACTCTGAGCCACGCCACAAGTACAACGTCTACTCTGAGTGGAGAGCAATCTTCCCACTTGGAGATTCAACTACAATTCTAAATTCGCCCGAGTCAAGAAATCTGAAGATAATAAAGACAAAGCAACTACATTCAAAAGAAGCAATCAAGTTCGGATAAATCCATGAGGATTCAGAACCACCAGCAGAAGTACTCGGGCATCAAACCCGAAAGATATTAACGATTACAGCATCACTCGGCATTTCGAGGCTAATAAAGTTAAGTTATCAAGTTTTTCACTCGGTGGGAGGAGGACTTGCTGGCTCAATGAAACTGTCAAGGTCGATGCCGTCTGCAATACGACTAGTTGTGTCGATGAAGGTCTCCATGAAGGATTGGAATTGAAGCTTCTTGGTGTTGGCAACTTTAAGAGCCGCCAACTTCTCTTCTTTGACTTCCTTGCAATGAACACGGACAAGAGACAAAGCCACGTCAGCACCGCAGCGGGCAGCTGACTTCTTCCATGCCTGCACTCGGTTCGGGATGCTGTTTAGTCGAGCCATCAGTGACTCGAAGTCGTTCAGAAGCACATCCCCTGGCCATAACTCCTTGCCGATATGGGACAGCGCGACCTTCAGTTGAGCAATGTAATCCAAGACACTGGCAAGGCGAGATTCTACTCGCAGCATGTTCATTGCAGCTTCGTCCTTGATGGGAGACTTGATGGGGTCCAGGCCTGTCTCCATCCGCCCGGTTTCTTCCTTGAAGTTCTGACAGAATTCTACATACACAAAAAAGTGTTGAAGTGACAGTAACATAATGGGAAAGTTCTCTATAGTCAGTCGGATACAGAAAAGCACCTTCAATCATGAGGAACATCTTCTTGGCAAGACTTCCCAGATAAGTTTCCAGTTCATCTCTCTTCCGAGTGAGAACTTCAACTTTGTCCGCCAAGGCAAGCTTCTCCTCCTTCAGGTGCATGACTTCCTTCTTTGCTTCATCAACAGTGGTTCTCAGCTTGGTGTTCTCTTCTTGTCAGCTTCTTGTATTCTGCGCCGCTGCAAGAACAAGGTCCTTCTGCTCTAGAGCCTGCTTCATTTTGTCTAGAGAAATAACATTCTTGAGATGAGCTTGGAGTTGACGGTTTTCACTACACACATCTGTTCGAGTGGAATCACTTGGTTCAAAGGATGAAAGGAAAAAGATTACAAGGCAAGCACACGACGAGTTGTTACCGCCCATGGCAGCAGCTTCATCATGGGTTTTCTTTAGGTTCTTCTTGGCCAAATGCAGATCGAGGTTGAGTTCGCTCTGCTTCTTCTCCAGATCGGCAAATTTGGTTCCAAGTTCACAAGATTTTTGCATTCAACAACAAGACACGTCAATCGAGAGAAACAAGAACTAGTCTCTTCCGAGTGATAACATGCAAGGTCAGATTATTATGACAAAAGGAGTTCTAAGACTACTGTCGAATCAAACATTCAACAGTAGTCTGGGGGACTACACCCAGTGGGTGCACTTGGCGTTCCCCCACTGGTTCGATTTCCCACTTGGCATGGTCCGCCCAGCATGAGTGGAAGGAGTAAAAAAACACAACAACAACATCTATTCTCAGACCACCACCGACTGCCCGCAGCCGACCGCGGTCTCGGGGACTACACCCAGCGGGTGCACTTAGCGTGCCCCCACTGGTTCGGTTCCCACTCAACATGACCTGTCTAAACCGAGTGGAAGTACAACAAACAAACATTTTGCAAAGACCCCTGCCGAATCAAACATTCGAGGGCGGCCTCGGGGACTACACCTAGTGGGTGCACTCAGCATGCCTCCACTTGTTCAAGAGTTCACTCGACACGACCTGGTCGACTCAAGTGAAAGAGCTACGAAGAAAAAGACAAACACCTAGTGGGTGAACAAATGCAAGGTGCGAACTCATGATAGATGCACATAAGGTTCCAAAATGTTCATCCACGGACATCTTACGAATAATAAGTAGTAGTTTTCAAATAGCATATACTAACAGAGCAAAGGCCAAGCTAGAAACCAATCAGAAATCAACTTACAATCCCACTTACTTGGACATTGGCCTGGAGGGCAGAGCTGGTGTCATAGGCGGCCTTGATGTTGTCGTACACCACTTTCAGTTGGTCCATCATTACACCTGCTTGGATCATGGCCTCCTTGGCAGATCCTACTTGGTCTTCTGGGACATGGTGAGTAACAAACAAAGGAGATGATGGAACTGACGACATGGCCGGTGGAGCTGAAGCTTGAGTTTGCATAGTCGGAGCAGGGGCCTGAGCAGTCGACACTGAGGGCATGTCAGTCGACAAAGGATCAACAAAAGAAACAGAAGTCCAAACTGGATTACCAAGTTGCTGAACGACTGGTTCTGATGCTGATGTCGAGTGAGATGCTTTGCTGGCAGACACCCTCTTGCTCAGAATCCTGCCCTTCCTCACTGTGTCCCTTTGTGGCACTTCTTCATCATCGTCATCATCTGGATGTTGGATAACATGCGGTGGTGCTACAAAACACTCGACCGTAAGAGTTCAGTCGACCATCAAAATAGTTGGCGAAGTAAGAGCTTGGGTGTCGATCATGTACCTACCCAGGAAGTGGCCGCGTCTGCGGTTTCCGTGTCATCCCGCTCCTTGTCAATGTCCATGGACGTCCTAGAAGTAGCAACGCTGAAAGATCTTAACTTCACTCGGTCAAATAAAGAAAGAAGTTCCCAATCAAAAAACAAAGACAAAGAGAAGAAACAAAACACTTACGCGGAGGCAAGAGGAACATCCACCTTGATCTTGGGCTGCTTCGCGTCCTTCTCCGACGGCTCGAGGGTCAAGGTCCGAGTGCACTTCGGAACTTTCGTACCTGCCGGAGCTGTTTTTCCGCGCCCGCCCGCAGGATCTTGCGATTGTTTGGATCGACATTCTAAGAAGGGTGGCGAGTCAACCTCCTCGCCGCTGCTCGAGTCCTCATCGTCCTCGTCAGTGTCGTCCGCATACTCCCATTCGGGACTGTCAGCATCACTCTCCACTCCCTCTTGGAGCTACTCCTCGTTTGGCATCGAATACATCTTGGTATAAATCTGCAAAACATAAGCTACAAGTATCAGTTGGATTCAGGAGCAGTTGCAGATCGGAAGAAGAAAACACTCGGCATTTTGAACCTGACCTCTTCCAGCTCATGTTCGGCGCCGAATGGCAGAACCCTCATGTACCCTCTGGGTTATCTTTGTTCCCAGTAATGCTCTGTAGCCACTGAGCAACCGTCTCCTCGGCAACCTCCTTTGGGTGGACCCGAGCGGTGTCTCCAGGGCCCGAGTACATCCACACTAGATGATCACGGACTTGGAGAGGCTGGATACATCGACTGAGGAACACCTCCAGCAGATCCATGCCACTCACACCTTCCCAGACTAAATTCACGACTTGGTCGACTAAAAGGGACATCTTGCCTTTCTCCTTTGGGGTCACAATCAGTGAAGAAGGTTGGCGGAGTCGCTCCATAGTGAAAGGGGGAGACCAGTTGACTGACCAGGAGTCAGGACGTCTTTGAAGTAGAACCAGGTCGACTGCCACCCTCAGACTGACTCGGGAAGGTTCATGGAAGGAAAAGCGCTTCTACCCCTAGTTTGAATCCCTAACCCCCCGCACATTTGGATCACATGCGTCTTTTCGTCAGTAGGATTTTCTCTCTTCACCGTTTGGGAACGGCAAGTAAAGATGTGTTTGAAGAGACCCAGTGTGGTTGGCAGCCCAGAAAGTTTTCGCATAAAGAGATGTATGCAACAAGATATGTGATTATGTTGGGGGAGATGGTGAAGCTGGGCACCAAAAAAGTTCAAGAAACCCCGAAAGAACGGATGTGGGGGAAGGAGAAAACCTCGATCGGCGTGGGTGGTGAGGAGGACACGCTCACCCTCGCGTGGCTGGGGCTCAAGTTCCCCCTCCGGCAACCTCCAAGATTTATCAGGAATCATGCAGTCCTCGGCAAGCCTCTCCAGATCTTCCTGCACGACGGTGGAGCAGATCCAGTCCCCCTGTATCCAACCAGGCGGCAGACCGGACCGCCACGATGACCCCCGGCCGTCTTCTTGCCTTTCGCCGCCACCTACACCTTCTTCGCGCGTTCTAGGGCCGCGATCTTGTCATTCCCCATGGCGGCGGAGTGCACGCGGACTATGCGGAAACATTGAGAGTAGAGAGACGCGCGGTGGAGAAGCAGAGGAGAAGAGGACCGAATGAGGAGCACTATACATTGCAACGACCCGAGCGCTCTTTATAGGGCCGCTTTCAAGTGGCTTACCGCTGGGCCCAAGCGATCTTATCACATCCCACAGCAGACGCTCGCCCGATACTTGGCGAAAATGTGTTGTGGGAGTAAGTCTGACAGTAAGTATAGGGAGTACGAAGGAGGAGGCAAGGTCCTAGCTGTGGCGAGGTTGTACACACTAGTTTTATGAGTTCAGGCCCCTCTCGAAGGAGGTAACAGCCCTACGTCTCGGTGCCTGGAAGCTTGTTGACTAGAATGTGTGTGTGAGTTACAGGGGGTGCGAACCCTTGTGCAGAGGAGGGGTGGCTTATATAGAGTGCGCCAGGCCCCTCCAGCCCTCAGTTACACAGGGTTCAATGTATGTTAAGACAGAGGCATTAATGGTAACGCCTGCTATAATGACTATTAATGACCTTTAAGACTACAGAGTGAACACCTAACCGTTTCCATCCTGGGGTGGCTTTAGATCTTCTATACTCTGAGTGATTCTTCGTACGGTCGAGTGACTCTGTCTTGGTCGAATGGAATAATTGGTCGAGTGGCTTGCTGTAACGCCCCAGATGTAACTTTCCCCATTTGTACTCCAACTCTTGCCGTTTCCGGTGTCAAGTTATATTTATTTCTCGGGTTCGGGTCCTTGTCTCCGTGTGTTGTTTTCGTTTTCATGCATCTCATACCATGTCATCACGTGCATTGCATTTGCATACATGTTCATCTCATGCATTCGATCATTTTCCCCGTTGTCCGTTTTGCATTCCGGCGCTTCGTTCTCCTCCGGTGGTCATTTCTAGCTTTCTTTCGTGTATGGGGTTTAAACTTTTTCGGATTCGACCGAGACTTGCCAAGCGGCCTTGGTTTACTACTGGTAGACCGCCTGTCAAGTTTCGGGTCATTTGGACTTCGTTTGATACTCCAACGGTTAACCGAGGGACCGAAAAGGCCTCGTGTGTGTTGCAGCCCAACACCCCCCAAATTTGGCCCAAAACCCACCAAACTCTGCTCCATGTCCTAGAGCGTTCGATCACGATCGTGTGGGCGAAAACCGCACCTCATTTGGACTCTCCTAGCTCCCTCTATGCCTATATATACACCCCTCCGTTTTCGGATCTCTCCCTCTCCCCGAAACCCTAAAAAAAACATCCCCGCCAGATCCGCGCCGACGGACGTGTCCGCCCCCGGCCGGACATCGTCCGCCCGCCGCCGCCATCCAACCCGCCGCCGCCACGTGTCCCCCGCGGGACCGCATCGCCGCCGCCGTCCCGGCCCGGGAGGCCCAGGAGGGGCCCCCGCAAGCCCGCGCCCCGCGCCCCCTTCTCCTCCCGAGCGCCGCCGCCTTCCCCGGCTCAGGAGGGCGCCACCTCCGCGGACCGCCGCCGCCGCCCAAGTCCGGCGACCTCGCCGCCCCTCCGCGCCCAGCCACAGGCTGCCTCGCCTCGCCTCCTCGCCGTGCCGCCCGGCGCCGCGCCGTCCTCCTCCACGCGGGCGTCGCCCCGGCGACCTCCTCCCCGCTCCGGCCGCCTCCTCCCTCGTCGCCGGCGAGCTCCCAACTCTGGCGCCGAGCTGCTACAGTGCCGCCGTGAACAGTGCCCCGATCTGGATCTCAGATCCGAAATTCTAGGGTTGACTTCTTCCCTCTCCCTCTAGATTTTTATGCTATCTTTGACTACTTGTATCTCCGCAACCATATCTCCGTTTTGGGCATATGATATATCAAAATCTTCGCCTCGACATGTACATCATTTCATTCCATTGCATCATTTGCATTTGAGGTCATCTCGATACCCAAAATTCTGTTAGAAGGAGGCTTCGTGAGTTAAATTGCAGATCCGTTAGTTCATCATGCACTTTTGTCATTTTTGCCATGTTTAATTCATGCATGATATGCCTGTGCCCCTTTGGGATGATTGTTAAGCATTTTGTCTTCTTTCCAGAGGTGTCACCCATGCATTTTTAGGATGTGTGTGTTGTCTTGTGCAAGCTTGTGAAGAGAGGTACCTGAGATTGCAGATTTCAGGGACTTAGTGAAAATAGTCTGGGATATTTTAGTTCATGATGCTATATGTCCGGCTTGTTTCCTAATGATCCGTGCCTCTTTTGGGGATGATCAGTAAGGGAGTTTTGATATTTATGTTATGCTCTATCCATCCATGTCTTTGTTGGCATATGTGGAGTGCTCTAGGTTGACTCAATCGAGCTCAACTTTTGCTTCGTTGTTAATCTGGGCAGATCGTCAACTTGTTTGCGATTTTGCCGATGCTACCGTTAGTGTTCCATGCATGCTATGCCTTCGTTCTTGCCATGTGTAGCTAGAACTTTGTGCCTTCTTGCTGGTTATATGCTTTCCTTGCCATGACTTGCACCGTAGTGAGTGCATCGAGCTCGTTTACATGCCTTCGTGAGTTAAATTTCAGCATGTCTCAGTTTTCACTAAGTCTGAAAACTGATTGTGTTCGAGCTATGTTCGTGAGCTCGGTAGAGTATTTTGTGAACCCTTTTGGCCCCAGGTCACTTTGGGTGTTTTATTAAGCTTGTTGAGTAGCTCCATGACATGTTCTTACTTGTCATGTTCAGGTTTTCTATCATGTTGTTTTGCTGCTCCGAAGAGAGCATCGTGATCTGAAATTTCAGACTAGTGTTAATTTCACCAAGTCTGAAATCTGTTTTGCATTTGCGTTTTAGCCATGCTTGTTTGAACCTCTTAATGGATGATTTTGCCTATGGCTCAGTGCTAGTGTTTTGTCAACCATCTTGTGTAAATCACTGCCATGTATTTTGTTTTCATGCTTGGTGGCTGTAGCATGTTCATTTCGTTGCATTTAGATGCCTACTTGCTGTAAATCGCAGACCGGTGTTATATCTTAAAACGCTTGTCATTTCTAAACCGTAGCTCCGATTCCTATGATCTTTATATCGTTTTCAAGCGATTTCATCCCCTCTATCCAGTGGCACACTTGGTTTCCCAAGTTGATGCCAGGTTCATGCATTTTCTGTCATATCTTGCATTTTGCATCCTGCATCGCATCCCGCATAGTATATCGTCATTTCATCATATTGCTTGGTCTTGCCCGTGGTTGATTGTATCCTTGTTGCTTGTTTGTCTTGTTGGGTAGAGCCGGGAGACGAGTTCGCTACCGAGGAGCCCGTTGAGTTTGCTTGTGAGGATCCAGTCAACTCTGACAACTGTGCAGGCAAGATGATCATACCCTCGAAATCACTACTATCTTTGCTATGCTAGTTTGCTCGCTCTTTTGCTTTGCCACTGCTACGATGCCTACCTTTTGCTTGTCAGCCTCCCAATTGCCATGTTGAACCTCTAACCCACCATTGTCCTAGCAAACCATTGATTGGCTATGTTACCGCCTTGCTCAGCCCTTCTTATAGCGTTGTTAGTTGCAGGTGAAGATTGGAGCCGTTCCTTGTTGGAACATTTTTTTTACTTGTTGGGATATCATTATATTGCTATGTTATCTTAATGCATCTATATACTTGGTAAAGGGTGGAAGGCTCGGCCTCTCGCCTGGTGTTTTGTTCCACTCTTGCCGCCCTAGTTTCCGTCATATCGGTGTTATGTTCCCGGATTGTGCGTCCCTTACGCGGTTGGGCTATAATGGGAACCCCTTGATAGTTCGCCTTGATTAAAGCTTTTCCAGCAATGCCCAACATTGGTTTTACCATTTGCCACCTAGCCTCTTTTTCCCTTGGGTTTCCGGAGCCCGAAGGTCATCTTATTTTAACCCCCCCCCCCGGGCCAGTGCTCCTCTGAGTGTTGGTCCGAACCAGGCAGCCTGCGGGGCCACCTCGGGGAAACTTGAGGTTTGGTTTTACTCGTAGCTTGACCTATCCGAGCGTGCCCTGAGAAAGAGATATGTGCAGCTCCTATCGGGATTTGTCGGCACATTCGGGCGGTGTTGCTGGACTTGTTTTAACCTGTCGAATCATCTTGTTGTACCGAGATACCGAGTCTGATCGGTGTGTCTTGGGTGGAGGTCTATTCCTTCGTTGACCGTGAGAGCTTGTTATGGGCTAAGTTGGGACCCCCCTGCAGGGATTGATCTTTCGAAAGCCGTGCCCGCGGTTATGGGCGGATGGGAATTTGTTAATGTCCGGTTGTAGATGACTTGAACTAAACCTAATTAAAATGAATCAACCGTGTGTGTTACCGTGATGGCCCCTTCGCGGCAGAGTCCGGGAAGTGGACACGGTGTTGGAGTTATGCTTGCGCAGGATGTTCCTTTAGCTTCTCGCTCGTGCTTCGCCTTCTCTTCTCGCTCTCTTTTGCGTATAAGTTAGCCACCACATATGCTAGTCGCTTGCTGCAGCTCCACATATATTTGCCTTATCCATTCCTATGAGCTTAAATAGTTTTGATCGCGTGGGTATGAGATTGCTGAGTCCCTGTGGCTCACAGATACTACAACTCCAGATGCAGGTCCAGGTGTTTCTGCTCCAGTTGACGACTACGAGCTCCAGTGGGAGTTCGACGAGGACTCTCAGCGATACTACGTATCTTTTCCGGATGATCAGTAGTGGTGCCTAGTTGGGGTTATCGATTCAGGACCTTGTCGCATGTTGGGTTCTTTTCTATTTTGGCGCCGTAGTCGGGCCATGAGTGTTTGTTTGATGGATGTTATTTATGTACTCTGATGTGACGTGGCGAGTGTAAGCCAACTATGTTATCTCCCCCTTTTATTATATATTACATGGGATGTTGTAATGATTGCCTGACTTGCGACATTGCTTTCAATGCGGTTATGCCTCTAAGTCGTGCCTCGACACGTGGGAGCTATAGCCGCATCGAGGGCGTTACACTTGCACTCCAAGGTGATTGCAGTTGGTATCTTCTATTGTACTTCAAATGTCTTTGACTCTAGGGCAATGTCCTTGAGTAGGGCATCTAGGTCAGGCCTATGACCCTACCCTAAGTACATGGCATCACCATTAGCCCCTGAATGGATTAAGGTCCGGGTGAAGTAAGGTTGAAGCTATTTCCGATTCGATTCTATGCTTCGGAGGCATTTCATCGGAGTCTAGAAATCATACTGGAACTTTTAACCTTGCGTTAGTCGCCTTAATCGATCATGTGGTCGTCGAGTGAATTACGTTGTAAATCTTCGAGTGAATTAGGGTGTGAAATCTTTGGCACGTTTGATTGCTCTGCGGTTCCCCGATCTCACGGGATTCGAAATTGTGGAGAAGTGCGCGGGACGGAGAGTGGCGCAGTAAGCGGAACAGATAGACAGAGGTGCCTCGATTCTTGCATCGTCTTTTTTGCCGCGTATCGGGTGAGCGTCTGCTGCTTGATGTGATAATATCGCTTGGGCCCACCGGCCAGCCACTCGGAAGTGACCCTATAAAGAGTGCTCAGGTCGATGCAATGTATAGTGCTCCTCATTCGGTCCTCTTCTCCTCTGCTTCTCCATCGCACGTCTCTCTGCTCTCGACACTTTCACCCAATACGCATGCACTCTGCCGACATGGGGAAGGACAAGACCGCGGCCATGGAGCGCGTGAAGAAGGTGTCGACGGTAGTGAAAGGCAAGAAGACGGCTCGGGGGCCGTCGTCGCGGTCCGGTCTGCCGCCTGGTTGGATCCTGGGAGACTAAATCCGCTCCATCATCGTGCAGGAAGATCTGGAGAGGCTCGCCGAGGATGGCATGATTGCTGATAAATCTTGGAGGTTGCCAGAGGGGGAATCCAAGCCCCACCCGCGTGAGGGTGAGCGTGTCCTTCTCACCATCCACGTGGATCAAGATTTTCCCTTCCCCTATGTCCGTTCTTTCGGGGTTTCTTGAACTTTTTCGGTGCCCAGATTCACCATTTCCCCCCAACACAGTCACATATCTTGCTACGTACATCTCTCTGTGCGAAAACTTTCTGGGCTGCCAACCACACTGGGGTCTCTTCAAACACATCTTTACTTGCCATTCCCATACAATGAAGAGAGCAAATCTAACTGACAAAAAGATGCACATGATCCAGATGTGCGGGGGTTTAGTGATTCAAACTAGGGGTAGAAGCACTTTTCCTTCCATGACCCTTCCCGAGTCAGTCCGAGGGTGGCAGTCGACCTGGCTCTACTACAAAGACGTCCCGACTCCTGGTAGTCGACCGGTCTCCCCCCTTTCACTATGGAAAGACTCCGCCAACCTTCTTCACTGATTGTGACCCTAGAGGAGTGATACGTCTCCAACGTATCTATAATTTTTGATTGCTCCATGCTATATTATCTACTGTTTTGGATGTTTATGGGTTTTATTATACACTTTTATATCATTTTTGGGACTAACCTATTAACCTAGAGCCAAGTGCCAGTTTCTGTTTGTACCTTGTTTTAGGGTTTCAAAGAAAAGGAAAATCAAACGGAGTCCAATTGACCTGAAACTTCACAGAACTCATTTTTGGAAGGAAAGAAGCCCAGAACACTTGAAGTGCATGTCAGGGGATCTACGAGGAGGCCACGAGGCAGGGGGCACGCCCACCCCCTGGGTGCGCCCTCCACCCTCGTGGGCCCCTCGTGGCCCCCCTGACATACTTCTTCCGCCTATGTATCCTAAAAACATCCGGGAGCACAATAGATCGGGAGTTCCGCCACCTGAAGCCTCCGTAGCCACCGAAAACCAATCTAGACCCATTCCGGCACCCTGCCGGAGGGGGCAATCCCTCTTCGGTGGCCATCTTCATCATCCCGGTGCTCTCCGTGACGAGGAGGGCATAGTTCTCCCTCGGGGCTGAGGGTATGTACCTGTAGCTATGTGTTTGATCTCTCTCTCTCTCTCGTGTTCTTGATTTGGCACGATCTTGATGTATCGCGAGCTTTGCTATTATAGTTGGATCTTATATTTCTCCTCCCCCTCTACTCTCTTGTAATGAGTTGAGTTTCCCCTTTGAAGTTATCTTATCAAATTGAGTCTTTAAAGGTTTGAGAACACTTGATGTATGTCTTGCCGTGTGTATCTATGGTGACAATGGGATATCACGTGATTCACTTGATGTATGTTTTCGTGATCAACTTGTCAGTTCCGCCCATGAACCTATGCATAGGGGTTGGCACACGTTTTCGTCGTGATTCTCCGCTAGAAACTTTGGGGCACTCTTTGAGGTTCTATGTGTTGGTTGAATAGATGAATCTGAGATTGTGTGATGCATATCATATAATCATACCCACGGATACTTGAGGTGACATTGGAGTATCTAGGTGACATTAGGGTTTTGGTTGATTTGTGTCTTAAGGTGTTATTCTAGTACGAACTCTAGGGCTGTTTGTGACACTTATAGGAATAGCCCAACGGATTGATTGGAAAGAATAACTTTGAGGTGGTTTCGTACCCTACCATAATCTCTTCGTTCGTTCTCCGCTATTAGTGACTTTGGAGTGACTCTTTGTTGCATGTTGAGGGATAGTTATATGATCCAATTATGTTATTATTGTTGAGGGAACTTGCACTAGCTAAAGTATGAACCCTAGGCCTTGTCTACTATCATTGCAATACCGTTTACACTCACTTTTATCATTCGTTACCTTGCTGTTTTTATATTTTCAGATTACAAAAAACAATTATCTACTATCCATATACCACTTGTATCACCATCTCTTCGCCGAACTAGTGCACCTATACAATTTACCATTGTATTGGGTGTGTTGGGGACACAAGAGACTCTTTGTTATTTGGTTGCAGGGTTGCTTGAGAGAGACCATCTTCATCCTATGCCTCCTACGGATTGATAAACCTTAGGTCATCCAATAGAGGGAAATTTGCTACTGTCCTACAAACCTCTACACTTGGAGGCCCAACAACGTCTATAAGAAGAAGGTTGTGTAGTAGACATCAAGCTCTTTTCTGGAGCCGTTGCCGGGGAGGTTAGCGCTTGACGGTATATCTTTAGATCTTGCAATCGAGTCTTTTAGTTTCTTGTTTTATCACTAGTTTAGTTTATAAAAGTAAACTATAAAAAATGGAATTGAGTTTGTCTCATACGCTTTACCTTTTTAATATCTTTCGTGAGTATGACGGAAAGGATATTGTGCTCAAGTGCTAGAAGAAGAATGCATTAAAATGTTTGGCACTAAATATTTGAATGATGAGCATGATTGCAATGTTGTTAGTATGAATTCCTTGAATATCCATGATGCTAATGATATGCAAAGCCACAAGCTTGGGGAAGCTATGTTTGATGAAGATGATATTTTTTGTCCCCCAAGTTTTGATGAGCAAATTTATTATGATGAAAGCATGCCTCCTATTTATGATGATTATATTGATGAAAGTGGATTTGGAGAGGTCATGACTTTATTTAGTAATGATTCCACTATTCTGGAAGAGGTTCCAATTGATTATGAGAACAAAGTTGCTATCTATGATCATTATTGTGATGACTTGTATGATATAAAGAATAATGATATCCATGAAACTTGTCATCATGATTTTAGTTTTCAATTGGATTATTCCTCACATGATAATTATTTTATTGAGTTTTCTCCCACTATTATTCATGAGAAGAATTTTGCTTGTGTGGAGAGTAATAAAATTTCTATGCTTGTAGATCATGAAAAGAATGCTATAGGTGCTGGTTATATTGTTGAATTCATTCATGACGCTACTGAAAATTATTATGAGGGAGGAACATATGCTTTTAGGAATTGCAATAATATCAAGTTTCCTCTCTATGTGCTTAAATTTTTGAAGTTTTGCTTGCTTTACCTTCCTATGCAAGTTGATTTACCTTCCTATGCAAGTTGATTCTTGTTCCCATAAGATGTTTGCTCACAAAATCCCTATGCATAGGAAGTGGGTTAGACTTAAATGTGTTAGTCATATTCTTCATTATGCTCTGTTTATGTTACAATTCTTATCTTTTATGTGAGCATCATTGAAGTCATCATGCCTAGCTAGGGGCGTTAAACGATAGCGCTTGTTGGGAGGCAACCCAATTTTATTTTTTCCTTGATTTTTGTTCCTGTTTAGTAATAAATAATTCATATAGCCTCTGTTTATATGTGGTTTTATGCTTTTAATTAGTGTTTGTGCCAAGTAGAACCTTTGGGAAGACTTGGGGAAAGTCTTGTTGATCATGCTGTCAAAAACAGAAACTTTAGCGCTCACGAGAATTGCTGCCATTTTTATTGGAGAGTGATATTTAGTTAATTATTTTTGAATATGATTAATAGATAAATTCCTCACGTCCAGCAATTTATTTTAGAATTTTTGGGGTTCCAGAAGTTTGCGTTAGTTACAGATTACTACAGACTGTTCTGTTTTTGACAGATTCTGTTTTTTGTGTGTTGTTTGCTTATTTTGATGAATCTATGGCTAGTAAAATAGTTTATAAACCATAGAGAAGTTGGAATACAGTAGGTTTAACACCAATATAAATAAAGAATGAGTTCATTACAGTAACTTGAAGTGGTCTTTTGTTTTCTTTCGCTAACGGAGCTTACAAGTTTTCTAATTTAAGTTTTGTGTTGTGAAGTTTTCAAGTTTTGGGTAAAGATTTGATGTACTATGGAATAAGGAGTGGCAAGAGCCTAATCTTGGGGATGCCCAAGGCACCCCAAGGTAATATTCAAGGACAACCAAAAGCCTAAGCTTGGGGATGCCCCGAAAGGCATCCCCTCTTTCGTTTTCGTTCATCGGTAACTTTACTTGGAGCTATATTTTTATTTGCCACATGATATGTGTTTTGCTTGGAGCGTCATTTTATTTTATTTTGTTTTGCTTGCTGTTTGAATAAAATACCAAGATCTGAAATTGTTAAATGTTAGAGAGTCTTCATATAGTTTCATAATTATTCGACTACTCATTGATCTTCACTTAAATCTTTCGGAGTAGTTTGTTATTTGCTCTAGTGCTTCACTTATATCTTTTAGAGCATGGTGGTAGTTTTATTTTGAAGAAATAGATGAACTCTCATGCTTCACTTAGATTATTTTGAGAGTATTAAATAGCATGGTAATTTTCTTAAAATCCTAATATGCTAGGTATTCAAGAATAATAAAATTCTCTTATGAGTGTGTTGAATACTAGGAGAAGTTTGATACTTGATGATTGTTTTGAGATATGAAGATGGTAATATTAGAGTCATGCTAGTTGAGTAGTTGTGAATTTGAGAAATACTTGTGTTGAAGTTTGTGATTCCCGTAGCATGCACGTATGGTGAACCGTTATGTGATGAAGTCGGAGCATGATTTATTTATTGATTGCCTTCCTTATGAGTGGCGGTCGGGGACGAGCGATGGTCTTTTCCTACCAATCTATCCCCCTAGGAGCATGCGCGTAGTACTTTGTTTCGATAACTAATAGATTTTTGCAATAAGTATGTGAGTTCTTTATGACTAATGTTGAGTCCATGGATTATACGCACCCTCACCCATCCACCATTGCTAGCCTCTCTAGTACCGCGCAACTTTCGCCGGTACCTTAAACCCACCATATACCTTCCTCAAAACAGCCACCATACCTACCTATTATGGCATTTCCATAGCCATTCCGAGATATATTGCTATGCAACTTTCCACCGTTCCATTTATTATGACACGCTTCATCATTTTCATATTGCTTAGCATGATCATGTAGTTGACATTGTATTTGTGGCAATGCCACCGTTCATAATTCTTTCATACATGTCACTCATGCATCATTGCACATCCTGGTACACCGCCGGAGGCATTCATATAGAGTCATATCTTGTTCTAAGTATAGAGTTGTAATTCTTGAGTTGTAAGTAAATAAAAGTGTGATGATCATCATTATTAGAGCATTGTCCCAGTGAGGAAAGGATGATGGAGACTATGATTCCCCCACAAGTCGGGATGAGACTCCGGAAGAAAATAAATAAATAAAAGAGGCCAAAGAAGCCCAAATAAAAAAGGAGAAAAGAGGCCATAAAAAAGGAGAAGGCCCAAATAAAAAAATAAAAAATAAGAGAAAAAGAGAGAAGGGGCAATGCTACTATCCTTTTACTACACTTGTGCTTCAAAGTAGCACCATGATCTTCACGATAGAGAGTCTCCTTTGTTATCACTTTCATATACTAGTGGGAATCTTTCATTATAGAACTTGGCTTGTATATTCCAATGATGGGCTCCCTCAAAATGCCCTAGGTCTTCGTGAGCAAGCAAGTTGGATGCACACCCGCTTAGTTTCTTTTTGAGCTTTCATACATTTATAGCTCTAGTGCATCCGTTGCATGGCAATCCCTACTCACTCACATTGATATCTATTGATGGGCATCTCCATAGCCCGTTGATACGCCTAGTTGATGTGAGACTATCTTCCCCTTTTTGTCTTCTCCACAACCACCACTCTATTCCACATATAGTGCTATGTCCATGGCTCACGCTCATGTATTGCATGAAGATTGAAAAAGTTTGAGAACACCAAAAGTATGAAACAATTGCTTGGCTTGTCATCGGGATTGTGCATGATTAAAATATTTTGTGTGGTGAAGATAGAGCATAGCCAGACTATATGATTTTGTAGGGATAACTTTGTTTAGCCATGTTATTTTGAGAATACATAATTGCTTAGTTAGTATGCTTGAAGTATTATTATTTTTATGTCAATATGAACTTTTTTCTTGAATCTTTCGGATCTGAATATTCATACCACAATTAAGAAGAATTACATTGAAATTATGCCAAGTAGCACACCGCATCAAAAATTCTATTTTTATCATTTACCTACTCGAGGACGAGCAGGAATTAAGCTTGGGGATGCTGATACGTCTCCAACGTACCTATAATTTTTGATTGCTCCATGCTATATTATCTACTGTTATGGATGTTTATGGGATTTATTATACACTTTTATATCATTTTTGGGACTAACCTATTAACCCAGAGCCCAGTGCCAGTTTCTGTTTTTACCTTTTTTAGGGTTTTGAAGAAAAGGAAAATCAAACGGAGTCCAATTGACCTGAAACTTCACGGAACTCGTTTTTGGAAGGAAAGAAGCCCAAAAGACTTGAGGTGCATGTCAGGGGATCTACGAGGAGGCCACGAGGCAGGGGGCACCCACCCCCCTGGGTGTGCCCTCCACCCTTGTGGGCCCCTCGTGGCCCCCATGACGTACTTCTTCTGCCTATATATCCGAAAAACATCCGGGAGCACAATAGATCGGGAGTTCCGCCGCCAGAAGCCTCCGTAGCCACCAAAAACCAATCTAGACCCGTTCCGGCACCCTGCCGGAGGGGGCAATCCCTCTCCGGTGGCCATCTTCATCATCCTGGTGCTCTCCATGACGAGGAGGGAGTAGTTCTCCCTCGGGGCTGAGGGTATGTACCAGTAGCTATGTGTTTGATCTCTCTCTCTATCGTGTTCTTGATTTGGCACAATCTTGATGTATCGCAAGCTTCGCTATTATAGTTGGATCTTATGTTTCTCCTCCCCCTCTACTCTCTTGTAATGAATTGAGTTTCCCCTTTGAAGTTATCTTATCGGATTGAGTCTTTAAAGATTTGAGAACACTTGATGTATGTCTTGCCGTGTGTATCTGTGGTGACAATGGCATATCACATGATTCACTTGATGTATGTTTTGGTGATCAACTTGCGGGTTCCGCCCATGAACCTATGCATAGGGGTTGGCACATGTTTTCGTCGTGATTCTCCGCTAGAAACTTTGGGGCACTCTTTGAGGTTCTATGCGTTGGTTGAATAGATGAATCTGAGATTGTGTGATGCATATCGTATAATCATACCCATGGATACTTGAGGTGACATTGGAGTATCTAGGTGACATTAGGGTTTTGGTTGATTTGTGTCTTAAGGTGTTATTCTAGTACAAACTCTAGGGCTGTTTGTGACACTTATAGGAATAGCCCAACGGATTGATTGGAAAGAATAAATTTGAGGTGGTTTCGTACCCTACCATAATCTCTTCGTCCGCTCTCCGCTATTAGTGACTTTGGAGTGACACTTTGTTGCATGTTGAGGGATAGTTATATGATCTAATTATGTTATTATTGTTGAGGGAACTTGCATTACCGAAAGTATGAACCCTAGGCCTTGTCTACTATCATTGCAATACCGTTTACGCTCACTTTTATCATTCGTTACCTTGCTGTTTTTATATTTTCAGATTACAAAAAACAATTATCTACTATCCATATACCACTTGTATCACCATCTCTTCGCCGAACTAGTGCACCTATACAATTTACCATTGTATTGGGTGTGTTGGGGACACAAGAGACTCTTTGTTATTTGGTTGCAGGGTTGCTTGAGAGAGACCATCTTCATCCTACGCCTCCTACGGATTGATAAACCTTAGGTCATCCACTTGAGGGAAATTTGCTACTGTCCTACAAACCTCTGCACTTGGAGGCCCAACAACGTCTAAAGAAGAAGGTTGTGTAGTAGACATCAAGGAGAAAGGCAAGGTGTCCCTTTTAGTCGACCAAGTTGTGAATTTAGTCCGAGAAGGTGTGACTAGCATGGATCTGCTGGAGGTGTTCCTCAGTCGACGTATCCAGCCTCCCTAATCCCGTGATCATCCAATGTGGATGTACTCGGGCCCTGGAGACACCGCTCGGATCCACCCAAAGGAAGTCGCCGAGGAGACGGTGGCTCAGTGGCTGCGGAGCATTACTGGAAACAAAGGTAACCCCAGAGGGTCTAGGAGGGTTCTGCCATTCGACATCGAACATGAGCCGGAAGAGCTCAGGCTCAAAATACCGAGTGTTTTCTTCTTCCGGTCTACAACTGCTCCTGAATCCGACTGATACATGTAGCTTATCTTTTGCAGATTTATACCAAGATGTATTTGATGCCAAACGGGGAGCAGCTCCAAGAGGGAGTGGAGTGTGATGCTGACAATGCCGAATGGGAGTATGTGGAAGACAGTGACAAGGACGATGATGACTCCAGCAGCGGCGAGGAGGTTGACTCGCCACCCCGCTCAGAACGTTGATCCAAACAATCGCAGGATCCTGCGGGAGGGCGTGGCAAAACAGCTCTGGCAGGTACGAAAGTTCTGAAGCGCACTCAGACCTCGACCCCCGAGCCATCGGAGAAGGCCGTGAAGCACCCCAAGGTTGCCCCACCGAAGCCCCGGAAGGCCTTGCCCAAGATCAAGGTGGATGTTCCTATTGCCTCTGCATAAGTGTTTTTTTTCTTCTCTTTGTCTTCGCTTTTTGATTGGGAATTTCTTTCTTTGTTGAACCGAGTGAAGTTAAGATCTTTCAGCGCTGCTACTTCTGGGACGTCCATCGACATTGATAAGGAGGAGGATGACGCAGAAACTGCAAATGCGGCCACTTATCGGGCAGGTACGGATCCACACCCAAGCTCTTACTTCGCCAACTGTTTTGATGGTTGACTGAACTCTTATGGCCGAGTGTTTTGCAGCGCCACCACATGTTATATAATTCCAGACGATGACGATGATGAAGTGCCACAAAGGGACATAGGGAGGAAGGGCAGAACTATGAGCAAGAGGGTGCGTGCCAGCAAAACGTATTACTCGACATTAGCATCAGAACCAGTCGTTTAGCAACTTGGTGATCCAGTTCGAACTTTGGTTTCTTTTGCTGATCCTTTCTTGACTGGCCAGCCCTCGGCGTCGACTGCTCAGGCCCTTGCTTCGAATGTGCAAGTTCAAGCTTCAGCACCACCGGCCACATCATCAGTTCCATCATCTCCTTTGTTTGGTACTCACCATGTCCCAGAAGACCAAGTAGGAGCTGCCAAGCAGGCCATTACCCAAGCAGGTGTAATGATGGACCGACCGACAGAAAGTGGTGTACAACAACAGCAAGGCTGCCTACGACGACAACTCTGCCCTCCAAGCTAATGTCCGAGTAAGTGGGATTGTAAGTTGATTTCCGATTGGTTTCCAGCTTGACCTTTGCTCTGTTAGGATATGCTATCTGAAAACTGCTGCTTTATTATTTGTAAGATGTCCATGGATGAGCGTTTTGGAACCTTATGTGCATCTATCATGAGTTTGCACCTTGCATCTATTCACCCACTGGGTGTTTATCTTTTGCTTTTTAGGTATTTCACTTGAGTCCACCAGGTCGTGTCGAGTGAACTCTTGAACCAGTGGGGGCACGCTGAGTGCACCCACTAGGTGTTGTCCCCGAGACCGCCGTCGAATGTTTGATTCGGCGCGGGTCTTTGCGAAATGTTTGTTTGTAGTACTTCCACTTGGTTTAGACAGGTCGTGTCGAGTGGGAAATCGAACCAGTGGGGGCACGCCAAGTGCACCCACTGGGTGTAGTCCCCGAGACTGTTGTTGAATGTTTGATATAACAGTAGTCTTAGAACTTCTTTTGTCATAATAATCTAACCTTGCATCTTATCACTGGAAAGTGACTAATCCTTGCTTCTGTCGATTGATGTGTCTTGTTGTTGAATGCAAAAATCTTGTGAACTTGGAACCAAATTTTCCGATCTAGACTAGAAGCAGAGCGAACTCAACCTCGATCTGGAATTGGCCAAGAAGAACCTGAAGAAAGCCCAGGATGAAGCTGCTACCATGGTAGGTAACAACTTGCCAACTGCTTGCCTTGTAATCTTTTTCATTTCATCCTTTGAACTGAGTGATTCCACTCGAACAGATGTGCGTAGTGAAAACCGTCAACTCCAATCTCGTCTAAGGAATGTTATTTCTCTAGACAAAATGAAGCAGACTCTAGAGCAGAAGGACCTTGTTCTTGCAGCGACACAGAAGACGGTGTGGGAGAAAACAGAACTTGCTGACAAGAAGCTGGCTTCAGTCAGAAAGTTAGAAGAAGAGAACGCCAAGTTGAGAACCGTTGTTGATGAAGAAAAGAAGGAATTCGTGCACCTGAAGGAGGAGAAGTTGTCCTTGGCTGACAGACTTGAAGTTCTCACTCGGAAGAGAGATGAACTGGAAACTTATCTGGGAAGTCTTGCCAAGAAGATGTTCCTCATGCTTGAAGGTACTTTTATGTATCCGACTGACTACAGAGAACTTTCCCATTATGTTACTGTCACTTCAACACTTTTTTGTGTATGTAGAATTCTGTCAGAAGTTTGAGGAAGAAATCGGGCGGATCAAGACAGGCCTGGACCCCATCAACTCTCCCGTCAAGGACGAAGCTGCAATGAACGTGCAGCGACTGGAATCTCGCCTTGCCAATGTCTTGGATTACATCGCTCGACTGAAGGTCGCGCTGTCCCGGATCGACAAGGAGTTATGGCCAGGGGTGTGCTTCTGAACGACTTCGAGTCACTGATGGATCGACTCAAAAGCATCCCGGACCGAGTGTAGGCATGGAAGAAGTCAGCTGCCCGCTGCG
Source organism: Triticum aestivum (assembly GCF_018294505.1). Taxonomy (NCBI): domain Eukaryota; kingdom Viridiplantae; phylum Streptophyta; class Magnoliopsida; order Poales; family Poaceae; genus Triticum; species Triticum aestivum. The sequence goes on along the minus strand of NC_057794.1, from coordinate 221,008,131 downwards.
GTGCTGATGTGGCTTTGTCTCTTGTCCGCGTTCATTGCAAGGAAGTCAAAGAAGAGAAGCTTGCGGCTCTTAAGGTTGCCAACACCAAGAAGCTTCAATTCCAATCCTTCATGGAGACCTTCATCGACGCAGCTACTCGTATTGCAGATGGCATCGACCTGGACAATTTCGTCAAGCGAGCAAGTCCTCCTCCCACCGAGTGAAAAACTTGATAACTTAACTTTATTTGCCTTGGAATGCCTAGTGATGTTGTAATCGTTAAACTCTTTCGGGCTTGATGCCCGAGTACTTCCACTGGTGGTTTTGAACCCTCATGGATTTATCCAAAATTGATTGCTTCTTTTGAATGCAGTTGCTTTGTCTTTATTATCTTCAGATTTATTTACTCGAGCGAATTTAGGATCGCAGTTGAATCTCCGAGTGGGAAGATTGCTCTCCACTCGGAGTATATGTTGTACTTGTGGCGCAGCTCAGAGTGCAATGAGACGTTGTACTTGTGGCGCAGCTCCGACCGCAACCATACGTTGTACTTCTGGCGCAGGTTAGAGCAGCCGAACTTCCGAGTGAGAAGATTGTTACCCATTCGGAATATGTTCCGTAGCTTACGCTTGTACAGGATCACAGCTAAGCCCCCGAGTGAGAGGGTTGCTCTTCACTCGGAGTGGTTTTTGTAACTTAGGCAAATCTGGTTCATAGCTTGATTGCTCCCGGACTATAGAGCCAGAAAGCTCCTGTCTGCTAGGACTACGTCGGTGTTTCCCCAAAGGGGAAGGGATGATGTAGCACATCAAAGGTAGGTATTTCCTTAGTAATGAAACCAAGGTTATAGAACCAGTAGGAGAACCAAGGAACACAACGTAAACATCACCTATACACAAATAACAACACCTCACAACCTGATGTGTTAAAGGGGTTGTCAATCCCTTTCAGGTAACGATGCCAGAAATTTGTAGTAGATTGAAATAATAGATCATAAATAATATAAGTTGCAGCAAAGTATTTTTCGGTTTTTGGTTTAGTAGATCTGAAAATAAAAGCAAGAGAAAAATAGATCGCAAGCAAATATATGAGAAAGAAGACCCAGGGGCCGTAGGTTTCACTAGTGGCTTCTCTCAAGAAAGATAGGAAATAGTGAGTAAACAAATTACTGTTGGGCAATTGATAGAACCTCAAATAATTATGACAATATCTAGGCAATGATAATTACATAGGCATCACGTCCAAGATTAGTAGACCGACTCCTGCCTGTATCTACTACTATTACTCCACACATCGACCGCTATCCAGCATGCATCTAGTGTATTAAGTTCATGGAAAATGTAAGTGCATCTAGTGCCGCTTAGTGATTTTGGTGTATTGAAGACTTATAGGTTAAGGGACTAATGCGTTTGTGAGTGTACACAGGTCTATAAGTCTATGAGGAGTTTGATATTTACAGGAAAAGTGGACCCCTAAAAATGAACATCTTTGACTGAAGATTTTGGTATTTCTGAAGACTTTCATGAAGACTTTGAAAGTGAAGAAATTGGTGTGTCCGTGAAGACTTGATATTCATGCGAGGAATATGAAGCTTGAAGACTTTCATTTGCATAGTTTTGTTTTTTCTCTTTCTTGAGTCATAGGAAACACCATACTGTTAAAGGGGGTCGAGGAAATACTAAAGAAAAATTTCCATGTGATGCTCAACTCAAAATCCTACACCTACCAATCCCTTCGAGTGAAGCCATTGGAAATCTCTTACAGATCAGTCAATTTCTTCAGTGACAGAGACGAAGTTCTTCTGGTCTCTGAGGAATTTGTCCTGACTGAGGAGTTAGGAATTCGCCAGTGCGGATTGCCTACACAGTGAGGAACATGATAGCCCTGAGGATTCAACTACTCAAAATTCCGACAGTTGCTATGCTATGCGCCAGCTGTCCCAAAATATCTATCCACCTAACGGTCATATCATGGAAGGGCATTTATGTCTTATCATGTCGGGCTGCTCCCTAGGCTATAAATAGCCGCCCCCTACAACCACTAGCTGGTTGGCTGCTCCGAGAGAAACTGACACTTGTTATTTGAGAGCAACCCATCCTCCAAGGGCTTTGAGCGAAAATCATCAAGTGAGGAAAAACCAAAAACCCAAAACCCAAACACCTACAAACCCCAAGTGATTGAGCATCACTGAAGAGATTGATCCTAAGTGGACCCGACGCTTGTTACCTTTGAAGACTGTGCTTCTTCCAGACGGTTAGGCGTCAAGGTCTAGAGCATCCAAGAGGAATTGCGGATCGCTGAGTGACCAAGTTTGTGAAGGTTTGGAAGTCGCCTGAAGACTTACCACGAGTGATTGGACGAGGTCTGTGTGACCTTAGTTCAAGGAGAATACGGTGAGGACTGGGTGTCTTGGACTAAGTGTCCTTGACTGGGTGTCTGGGACTGTGTGTCCTCGAGTTTAAATACTCAGCCGCTCCAACCGGACGTACAACTGAGACAGCAGTTGGAACTGGTCTACCAAATCATTGTCTTCACCGAGCTTACTAGTTCTATTTCCTCAACTCTTTCATTTCCTCATAACTGTGTTGTGTGTTTGTTCATATCTGTGTTTGAAGACTTTGACTGATGACTTTCTCAATTTCCTCAGTTCAATTTCTTCAGTCTATTTGTCTTCATCCTGTGTTATCCTGTGATTACGCTTCCTGTACTCTGTGCCTGTCTTCATTTCATCATGATGACTATGCTTGTATTCTGTTATGTTTACTTTTGAGTACTTATTCCGCTGCTAGTAGTTCTTCGCTAAGGAATTTCCTCACCGGAAAATTCCATAGTGAAGAATTTTGTAAAAATCGCCTATTCACCCCCCTCTAGTCGATATAACGCACTTTCAATTGGTATCAGAGCAAGGTACTCCCTTGTTCTGTGTGATTTTGGTTTAACCGCCTGGAGTTTTAGTTATGTCGACCGCAGGTATGACGAAGGTGACATGCCCCATCTTTGACGGTCATGAGTATCCCAAGTGAAAGGCCATGATGAAGAAACGCCTCATGGCGATGAACAGCGAGTTGTGGACCGTCACTGAGATTGGCCTGACTGATCTGTGCAACATGGCGGATGCTGATGACATTCGCAAGTATACTCTTCTCACCCTCACGGCGAAGGATGTCATCTGCTCTAGCCTGTCACAAAATCAGTACAGGAATATCATGCATCTCGATCATGCGAAGCTCATCTGGGACCGTCTCTCTGAGGTCTATGAAGGTCATCAAACTTGTCATGATCCTTGGTTTGAGGACTTCAAGGAATCTCTCAAAACGATGACATTCGAACTAGAATCATCATCTTCTGCATCATGCCTTATGGCAAAAGATGCTGAGGTAACTGAATGCTACCTATCCGAGTCCAGTGATGATGAATCTGGTGATGAATTGGGACCCAGCTATGTCAAACTTGCTTCCCTTGCTACTAAACAACAAAGAGCTTTGGAAAAAGCTCACTATATGCTAAACAAGAGCAATGATATGTTGGGTGACGAAATGGATCAGTCAAAAGCTTTGGCTGAAAGTCTTCAGAGACTTCATACTAAGTATGACACCCTTCAAGATCAACATAACACTCTCTTATCGGATCATGAGAAGCTTTCTTATGAATTTCTTCAAAGAAAGCAAGACCTTGAGAAGCTAAGAGTGAGTTATGAAGATCTTCAGAAGGAGCGCGATTCATTACTTGCTCAACAAATCAGCGCTTCTCAGGAAGAATTTGTTCCACCATGCTTGAAGTGCATTGAACGTGAATCTGCTAATTCTTCACCTGAATGTTCAAATGATGCTAATGTTTCAAATTCTTCACATGCCTCTGCTATCACTAATTCCTCATCTGAGGACATTGCTAGTATCACTGACGATGCAGGGCTAAAGGAATTGTACACGACAGGCATGTACAAAAGCCTCAAAGGGCATCAGGCTATTTGTGATGTGCTTAAAAAGCAGATCCTCAACAGGAACCCTAGGAAAGAGGGTATCGCCTTTGAAAGGAAACTCAATGCTGATGGTACATATTGGAAGCCTGAGCAGTACCACAAAACTACATGGGTTGCTGCAAAGGGACCTCTAGTTGATCCATCTAACTTATCTGGATTTGCATGTGAATCTCCTAATTTTGATGATGAGTCAATTGACTCCAACTATAAGTCATTCAAAAATCAGAATGGTAAAGTATTTGCTAGATATGTTGGCACTAACTACAGGAACGGCTCCCCTATGCAGAAAATCTGGGTTCCCAAAAGATGTCTTGAAAATCTTCAGGTGAATGTCATCATGACACCACCTGTGAAGAATAGGAACCCCAGATCAAATTCCTCATACGGACCAAATTCCTCATATGGATCAAAGTCCTCATATGAACATGATTGTGCTAACCCGTCTGTTTCATAGGGAAGATCTAAGGATTATGGATATATGCATTATTCTTCAAATCATTATGTCCATAAGTCCTCGAAGAATTTCTCTGCATACTCTTATGCTTACTCTAACCCCTCGTATGTGAAACGAAATGGATTGGCTTCTATGCCATCCTTCTCGTATGGAGCTCGCAGAATGATGAACACTTTGCCACCCCTTCAGATGTGGGTGTTGAAGGAAAAGAACTAATCTCTTCTGCAGGGTCAGGTCTCCAGACGCACATAATCGTCTGAAGAATTTGCTGGAGACCTGAGCATGCCTGAAAGGACGCATGCTAACCATGAAGAAATGAACTTTCATTTCTCACGTCCTCATATTGCGTTATTAGTTCTTTTACTTGATGAAATTGATCTGATGAATTGATGTCATATTCTTCACTGATGAAGTATATGAGTTTGTAAGCTGCACTAATTCATCTGCAGGATGATCAACCCAAAGCTACTGAGTGGGTCCTCGATAGTGGATGTACAAACCACATGACTGGTGACAAGAATCTATTGATGGATGCTCCATTATCTCCGTCGCATCTGAAGCATATCATCTTTGCTGACAAAGGCAAAAGTCAGGTATTGGGTCTAGGTAAGGTTGCAATTACAAAGGATCGACACATGGACAAAGTCATGCTTGTTGAGTCCTTAGGATACAACCTTATGTCTGTCTCAATGCTTTGTGATCTTGATATGGTTGTTGTCTTTGGCAAGTACCGTTGTGTTGTGGTTATGGAAGCTGACAATTCCAAAGTCTTCGAAGGCTTTAGGAGAGGAGACCTGTATATTGTTGATTTCTCTACAGGACCACAACTAGCCGTGTGCTTACTTGCAAAAGCTTCAGAAGGCTGGCTCTAGCATCGACGACTTGGTCATGCAGGCATGAGGAATTTGCACACGCTTGCGAAGAAGAAGCATGTCATTGGCATCGAGAATGTCAAATTCCTCAAGGATCACCTATGCGGAGCCTATGAAGCTAGGAAGATGACCAAGGCCAAGCGTCCAGCGAAGACTATCATGACCACCACTCGCCCATTTGAACTGCTTCACATGGATCTCTTTGGTCCTAGTCATTATTCTGCTATTTCAAATGAAGCATCTCAATATGGCTTTGTTATTGTTGATGATTATTCTCTCTACACATGGGTACACCTTGTTACTTACAAACATGAAGTGCAGGAAGTCTTCAAACGATTTTCCTCGAGGGCTTCAACCAACTTTGGTGTGAAGATTAAGCACATCAGAAGTGACAATGGCACTGAGTTCAAGAATTCTGGTCTCGATGACTATGTTGATGAACTTAGTATTACTCATGAGTTATTTGCTCCTTACACTCCTCAGCAGAATGGCGTCGTGGAGCGCAAGAATAGGACTCTTGCTGAGATGGCTCGCACTATGCTTGATGAATACAAAACGCCTCGTCATTTCTGGACTGAGGCCATTGATACTGCGTGCCACATCATCAACAGAGTATATCTTCACAAATTCTTCAAAAAGACTGCCTATGAACTCCTCACTGATAAGAAACCCAATGTAAGTTATTTCAATGTCTTCGGTGCTAAATGTTGGACTAGAGATCCTCATCATAACTCAAAATTTGCACCGAAAGCACATGAAGGTTTTATGCTTGGTTACGGAAAGGACTCACACACCTACAGAGTCTTCAACAATGTTCTTCACAAAGTTGTTAAAACTGTAGATGTGCGGTTCGATGAAACTAACGGCTCGCAAAGAGAGCACCTACCTACTGTGATAGATGAACTAGCACCTGAGGAAACTATCAAGTTCAAGGCTACTGAGGATGTCATTCCTACTGAAGAATCTGCTGAAGAATTCATACCAGAACATGAAGAACGTCGAGCTAATGCACCTGAAGAAAATGCTGAAGAAAATGGTGCTGAAGAAAATGCTGATCAAATTCTTCAAGGACAACCAGCTCATCCTCGGATTGCAAAAGAAGTGCAGGTTGAAAAGATCATCAATGACATCAAAGCGCCAGGTCCTCTCACGTGCTCAAAAGCTTCACATTTGTCTAACTTTTGTGGGCAGTATGCTTTTGTCTCTATTACAGAGCCCACTAAGGTAGATGAGGCATTTCTGGAGCCTGAGTGGATTCAGGCCATGCAAGAGGAATTACATCAGTTCGAGCTTAACAATGTCTGGGAACTGGTCAAACGTCCAGATCCTCGCAAGCACAATATCATCAGCACAAAGTGGATCTACCGCAACAAGCAAGATGAAAATGGCCTTGTGGTGAGGAATAAGGCACGACTTGTAGCTCAAGGCTACACACAGGTTGAAGGAGATGAAACTTTTGCACCTGTTGCTAGACTTGAGGCTATTCACATATTACTTGCTTATGCTAACCATCATGATATCACTTTGTATCAAATGGATGTGAAAAGTGCATTCCTCAATGGTAAGCTTGAGGAAGAAGTATATGTTGCTCAACCCCCAGGTTTTGAAGATCCAAAGAATCCTGACAAAGTCTTCAGACTCAACAAGGCCCTCTATGGCCTCAAGCAGGCCCCACGGGCTTGGTATGATACCTTGAAGGAACTCTTCATGAAGAAAGGCTTCAAACCCGGTTCACTCGAACCTACTCTTTTCACTAAATCTTATGATGGTGAATTGTTTGTGTGCCAAGTATATGTTGATGATATTATCTTTGGTTGTACTGACCAACGTTATAGTGATGAATTTGCCTATATGATGAGTGAAGAATATCAAATGTCTAGGATGGGAGAGTTGAAATTCTTCTTAGGTCTTCAAATTCGTCAACAACACAATGGCATATTCATATCTTAGGAGAAATACCTCAAGGATGTATTGAGGAAATTCGGCATGCAAGATTGCAAAGGCGTCAAAATTCCTATACCCACAAATGGCCATATGTGCACCGATGAAAATGGTATTGACTTTGATCATAAGGTATACCGCTCCATGATAGGTTCCTTATTATACTTATGTGCATCTAGGCCAGATATAATGCTTAGTGTTTGCATGTGTGCCCGATTTCAAGCTGCACCGAAGGAATCACACCATAAGGCTGTGAAGCATATTCTTCGATATCTAGCTCACACACCAACACTTGGATTATGGTACCCCAAGGGCTCGGCTTTTGATCTTGTTGGATATTCTGACTCTGACTATGCTGGTGATCATGTGGATCGCAAGTCAACATCTAGTACATGTCATTTCCTACCTACTGTGATTGATGAACCAGCACCTGAGGAAACTATCAAGTTCAAGGCTACTGAGAATGTCATTCCTACTGAAGGATCTGCTGAAGAATTCATTCTAGAACATGAAGAACGTCGAGCTAATGCACCTGAAGAAAATGGTGCTGAAGAAAACGCTGATCAAATTCTTCAACGACAACCAGCTCATCCTCGCATTGCAAAAGAAGTGCAAGTTGAAAAGATCATCAATGACATCAAAGCGCCAGGTCCTCTCACACGCTCAAAAGCTTCACATTTGTCTAACTTTTGTGGGCACTATGCTTTTGTCTCTATTACAGAGCCCACTAAGGTAGATGAAGCATTTCTGGAGCCTGAGTGGATTCAGGCCATGCAAGAAGAATTACATCAGTTCGAGCTCAACAATGTCTGGGAACTGGTCAACGTCCAGATCCTCGCAAGCAAAATATCATCGGCACAAAGTGGATCTACCGCAACAAGCAAGATGAAAATGGCCTTGTGGTGAGGAATAAGGCACGGCTTGTAGCTCAATGCTACACATAGGTTGAAGGAATTGATTTCGATGAAACTTTTGCACCTATTGCTAGACTTGAGGCTATTCGCATATTACTTGCTTATGCTAACCATCATGATATCAATTTATATCAAATGGATGTGAAAAGTGCATTCCTCAATGGTAAGCTTTAGGAAGAAGTATATGTTGCTCAACCCCCAGGTTTTGAAGATCCAAAGAATCCTGACAAAGTCTTCAGACTCAACAAGGCCCTCTATGGCCTCAAGCAGGCCCACGGGCTTGGTATGATACTTTGAAGGAATTCCTCATGACGAAAGGCTTCAAACCTGGTTCACTCAACCCTACCCTTTTCACTAAATCTTATGATGGTGAATTGTTTGTGTGCCAAATATATGTTGATGATATTATCTTTGGTTGTACTGACCAACTTTATAGTGATGAATTTGCCTATATGATGAGTGAATAATATCAAATGTCTATGATGGGAGAGTTGAAATTCTTCTTAGGTCTTCAAATTCGTCAACAACGCAATGGCATATTCATATCTCAGGAGAAATACCTCAAGGATGTACTGAGGAAAATTCGGCATGCAAGATTGCAAAGGCGTCAAAATTCCTATGCCCACAAATGGCCATCTGTGCACTGATGAAAATGGTATTGACTTTGATCATAAGGTATACCGCTCCATGATAGGTTCTTTATTGTACTTATGTGCATCTAGGCCAGATATAATGCTTAGTGTTTGCATGTATGCCCAATTTCAAGCTACACCGAAGGAATCACACCATAAGGCTGTGAAGCATATTCTTCGATATCTAGCTCACACACCAACACTTGGATTATGGTACCCCAAGGGCTCGGCTTTTGATCTTGTTGGATATTCTGACTCTGACTATGCTGGTGATCATGTGGATCGCAAGTCAACATCTGGTACATGTCATTTCCTCGGACGATCTTTGGTCCGTTGGTCCTCGAAGAAACAGAACTGCGTATCACTATCTACTGCTGAAGCTGAGTACATTGCCGCTGGTTCTTGCTGTGCCCAATTGCTATGGATGAAGCAAACTCTCAAGGAGTACGGCGTCAACATGAAGAATGTGCCTCTCTTCTGTGACAATGAGAGTGCCATCAAGATTTCTCACAACCCAGTTCAGCACTCAAAGACAAAGCACATTCGGATTCGTCATCATTTTCTTCGTGATCATGTGTTAAAGGGCGACATTTCTATTGAGCATGTGAAGACTGAAGAACAGCTAGCTGATATCTTCACAAAGCCCTTGGATGAGAAGATATTTAGCAAGTTGCGGTGTGAGCTAAATATCCTAGAATCTTCGAATGTTCTGTGAAAAGGACACTCATCCTAACACTTATGCAAAATTGATGACTTAGATGTGCAACACATGAAGAAACGTTTTTCTTCAATCAATGAAGAATATCACTCTTAGTGTGAAGAAATTAACGAAGAATTTGACTCTCAGAACCCTACGATAATTGTACGCGGTGTCTGAAATCATCATTCTTATACGGTGGGTCACACCACCACCAAAAGTTGAAATTCCTCAAATTATTCATATTCTTCAACTTTGCATAGTCTTCACTGGTTCCGTCACTTTTCTTCATTGGCTATATATATATATATATATATATATATATATATATATATATATATATATATATGAGTTTATGTCCTCTACAACATTCACTTATTTCTATTTCTTCAAGTTGGTTTTCTGCTAAGTGAATGTGATCGGACCCTTCCCCTCTATGCTATACTCAACCCAATCTGTTCACAAATTCTTCATGTGTGTTCTATTTGAAACTCATTCAAAATCTTCACCGTGTCCTTGTCAGCTAAAGAAATTGCGAACGGAACTTTAAAACCTATCTTATCGAAATTTTCGGTCTTGTCGCTCAAACCGTTCTGCATCCCTCGATACACTTATCCACTCACCCACGATCTAACACGATCTCCACCTCTCACTAAGTGGGTGACACATGTCATGCGAATGAGAAGGGTCAGGGGCACGTTCGTCCAATTTCTTCGGGCGAGCAGTTTTTTCACTGTGGCTATAAATACCACTCCTTCCCCTGTTCACTTTTTTTACTCCGCTCGACCTCTCTCTGCAGCTCGAGCTTCTCAAACCCTAGCACCGTCACTACTTCATCGCCGCCGGTGAGGAAGAGCTTCACTGCCTCGACCTCGTCGCCGACGTACTCGCGTCGACCGCGGACATCTTCACTCCGCCTCTGCTGTAGCCGTCTTCCTCCGCCAAGTTAGGGCGTGGAAGATCTGCACAGACGAACTTCACATCTCCTCACTCCAGTTCATCGTGTTCTTCGTCCAGGGTAAATAAAAGTTACTTTTACTACCCTCATTGATTCGAATGATTATCTACAAAATCTTCAAAAGTGTTTTTCTTCATATCTTCGCACACTGAACACCTCACAAGTCATCCGTTCTTGATTCGTTTCTCTAAGCATCATTTTTCTTCAAGATTCCTCAATTGTGTGGATCTTCGATCTATACAACTATGGAACCTAAGACAAAGAACGCTTAGTGAAAATCTTCAAGACTCATCTGGTCAAATTCCTCAAACCTGTTCATTTTGAAAAACCTTCTGAGAACGCATATGACCTCTCCAAATTCCTCGCAACTATACTCTGTTCACAGGTACACATGTTAGCTGCTGAATCACTAGGTTCTCATCAACTTAACTCATTTGCAGCGTTCCTCGAAGAAAAGTTGCATACTTCTTCTGAGAATTCGATTGTTCAAATTCCTCAACTGAAGAAAATGGCTGATGGTAAAAGGCCACAGAAGGGAGGAAAGAGGCCTGAGGTAAATACAATGTTTGAAATCCCTGATGACATATATGCTGGGTACTGCACACCTACGGAGGAAACCAAGAATGAGCGCAAAGTGCGCATTCAAAAGATATAGAGGAGATGGGTATGAGAATGGAGGGAGTACAGATATGTCACTCCTAAGTACATGAAGAAATTTGCATTCAATCCTCCATGCCCAAGAGCTCCATTGGCACCTGGCCAAATAGCAGATCCCACCAACCTCAAGCGTGGCGAGGACTATCCTGATGAATGGGCCAAGCGCCAAGGCAAGTTGGCTAAGCAAGCCAAAGAAGCAGTGAGGAAATTCAATGAAGACTCTGTCGTTGCTGCTGCCTCTGCTGAGGCCTTTGCTGTCAAGCCAAAGAAGGCTATGTCAAAGAAGCCTGCGCACAAGCCAAGTGCTTCCTCAGCAATGCCCTCATGGCCAGAATCATCAAAGCCCTCACGGTGAATTCCTCATGCTGCTCCTATTCCTCCAAAGTCCTCAACTCCTCCGCCAAAGCCTTCAGCTGTTCCGACCAAATCCTCAGCACCTGTGCATCTCGCTTCGTGCCAAAGGACTGCCGGAATCTCCATTGCCTCAGGTGTCTCAGCTAGTTCCTCAGCTGCACCAGGTTCCTCAGTTGGCCCCTCATTACTGAAGACAAAGGCCACTGCTGGATGAGGTCCACGCCCAAGTCCTCAAAAGAATCAAGTCGCTTTCCAAGTGCCGTCTGATGAAGACGAAGCTGATGATGATGAACTTGCAGAAATCATCAGAGACAGGCAAGTCAGGGCTGCTAGAGCCAAAGGATCAGAGGTGCCACTGCTTTTGGATCCCAAGCTGATCCTCGACTACATTGATGATTGGCACAAGGACCCCAACACTCCCTTGCCTGACTTCAAGCTGACTCCTGTCCAGAGTCACATGCTAACCCACTTCATTCAAGAAGAAAAGTGGAAATTTGAGAAGGCCAGGCAAATCAAGAAAGCGCAGTACAAGAAAGAGCGCTATCTGAAGAAAAACGTTGTCGCTATGACAACTGAAGAACTTGTCACTACTCAGACTAAGATTAAGAAACTCAGTGATGACTTTGAAGCATATCGCGCTGATTGGCTTGGAGCCAAGGTTCATTTTGTCAAACTTGCGGATAACTTCACTTCCAATATTGCAGCCCCAATGCAACAGGAAATTCCTCAAGCTGAAGCATCTGCTCAGCCTACTGAAGAAAATGCCAGCACCGCTGATGACAATCAGGCTGCTGAAGATAATGTGAGTTCCAGGGCTGATGACTGCATTTCAGCCGCTGAAGAAATTGCCAGGGCACCCACTAGTGGTGTGCCTAAAGAAACTAAAGAACTCAGGGCAACTGCATCAGTTGTGCCTGAAGAAAATCAACCAGATTCCTCAGCTGCTCCTGCACCAACTTCAACTCCAACCCTTCCATCTACATCAGATGTGAAGAAGACCAAGGCTGCAGAGCGTGCTGCAGTGAAGAAAAGGAAATCATCATCTGCTTCAGATTCTTCAGCTCCGAAGAAAATGAAGCCTATGACAAGCTCATTTGCAAATTCGATTGATGTTGTTCCCATCTCAACCAGGCCATCAAAGGACCTCGTTCCTTTTGATGAAGAATATGTGACCCCCCAGCGGATCTGATGAAGAAACTCATTCTGCTGCTTCGTCTGAACCATTGGATGAAGAAATTGAAGTGGATGCGATCCCTTCAACACCTATCATCTCCTCACATGTGCCTCAATTCACAGCTGAAGAGGCTAGCGTTGAAGAAATAGACGATGATGATGTGGACATTGGCTGCTCCACACCCGTAATCAGTGATGAATTCTGGGAAAGTCAGCATCCAAACTCTCCAATGTTCACTCCTCTACAGCAAATTCCTCAGTCCCCCACACAAACTATTCACATGGGCTCTGAAGAAACTCATCCCACTGCATATGTCCATGAGGAAATTCCAGCCACTAGCGCTGATGAAACTGCTGCTGCTGAACAACCAACTACGCAGACTGCCACTGAGGAGGAACCAGTAATTCCTCAGCCTGAAGAACCTGCGATTGAGATTCCTGAGGTCATGATGCAACTCACTGACACTCCTCTGCCGAAGCCAAAGGATCCATTCTCACGCAAGCAAAAGTTCAAGGCTGCAGATTTGTTCGGCGAGCACGTATTCTTCGAAGACTACAACCCATATGACTCTGCTCGCATTAGGAAGAGGCGTTTCTGGACTGCCAGTCAAGCCAATTTCTATTCATCGGTGTTGTTCAACAAGGAGAAGATTTTCTACCATGAGCATATTCCTCACATGGATATGGAATCTCTATCGTGCTTCGCACCAGTCCTGAGTGTTCTTCACGACGCTGGACTGCTCAACTTTTGCTCTGACATCTGCGATTGGAATGAAGAACTGATTCTTCAATTCTATGCAACGCTGCACATCACCGGAGATGCTGAAGATGTGAATTCATGGGTGCTGGACTGGATGTCTGAAAACACTCACTACACTGCACTAGCCTCTGAATTGCTTCGTGCTCTACCACTCAGTCCTCCCCTTGAAGAAGCTCGCTGCATCTACAGTGAACCTGAGCTCACACACCATTACATGCAGGTGCTGATGAAACCTTTGAAGCCAGGTCAAGCACCAAGAACCAAATTCCTCGTGAAGGAATTGCTGTACGTGCCCAGAACTGTCTATCGTATTCTTACGAGGACAATCATTCCTATCAAAGGCCATGACTCATCTGATGAGGAAATTGTTGGCATCATGAAGAATCTGGTATTCAACATCGTTCATGGTATTCATGTCAATTATCACGATTTCTTCATGAGGACTATGGCCAATGTTGCAATGTCTCCGTTTGAGCTGAAGCCTTATGCACCTTGGATCATGAGATTCCTCAGGACAAGGTCTTCACTCAACTACAAAGCTGATTTCCAGAATCACCTCAGCTACTTGCCCCCAATTGAAGTCCTCAAGCAGACATATTCCTCAGTTGATGGAAAGGGCAAGGCACCAGCTGTAATTGATGAAGGCATTCGTCCATCGGATGGTCAGTTTCGCAAAGCTGCATCTTATTCCACCAACGATGACTCTGCCACACATGACTCTGCCAATGCACCTAAGTCCACTCCTCAAGCCACTGCTCCGTGCGTGATGACTGACTGTGAACTTCTGCTTAGTCTTCACCAGAAGGTGGATCGAAATCACAAATGGGTTAAGCATCAGTTTGGTTCACTTCTTCACAACATGACTGCCACACACAATGCCGTGAAGAAAAACCACTACTACCTCCATCAAGTCTTCGGTCGCACCTAGGCAATCCTGTCACATCTATATGGTGAAGAAGATCTGAAGAACATGGGTCTCAAAGAAGATTTTGACTAGTCTGCACCTCCACCAAAGAAATTCAAGAAGGTCCAAGTTCCTTCTCTGGTGGCCAGCTCATTTTCTTCATCACGCGACACTGATGAACATGAAGATTTGGACGACACTGCGGCAGGCCCTACATCAACAAACGACCCCAACAACGCTGACGCTCCTTCATCAACATGATTATCTTCAGGGGCGTTAGTCCTCATTTTCGATCCTTTTGGTCATTCGATGACAAAGGGGGAGAAATATGAGTTAGTCTTCAAGCGGGTCTACTATATGGGCGTTTTTTTGCTAAGTTACAACTCTCGTTCTTCTGAAACTTTATTGGATCGAGTTGTAATCTTAAACTCGATGGTGCTCTGATACTTTTGATCCACTATTCTGCATGCTTATTCCTCGTTAAATATTATTGCACGCATGCTGAATTTCATCAGGCACCATATTTCATCATGCATTTCAAATTCTTCATATTATATGTTAAATGCGTGTATGAATTACAAGATATAGGGGGAGATCTCCATGATTCAACTCTTCAAGTGTGCATTGCTTCAAAAGCAAATTCCTCACTATGCACATCTTCAGGGGGAGTTCTTCTATATCTTGGAATCAAATTCCTCAATATCAGTAGTTACACTTCATATGTTTATCCCCGTTGAAAACATAACCAATATTGTCATCAATCACCAAAAAGGGGGAGATTGTAAGTGCATCTAGTGCCCCTTAGTGATTTTGGTGTATTAAAGACTTATAGGTTAAGGGACTAATGCGTTTGTGAGTGTACACGGGTCTATAAGTCTATGAGGAGTTTGATATTTACAGGAAAAGTCGACCCCTAAAAATGAACATCTTCGACTGAAGATTTTGGTATTTCTGAAGACTTTCATGAAGACTTTGGAAGTGAAGAAATTGGTGTGTCCGTGAAGACTTGATATTCATGCGAGGAATATGAAGCTTGAAGACTTTCGTTTTCATAGTTTTGTTTTTTCTCTTTCTTGAGTCATAGGAAACACCGTACTGTTAAAGGGGGTCGAGGAAATACTAAGGAAAAATTTCCATGTGATGCTCAACTCAAAATCCTACACCTACCAATCCCTTCGAGTGAAGCCATTGGAAATCTCTTATAGATCAGTCAATTTCTTCAGTGACAGAGACGAAGTTCTTCTGGTCTCTGAGGAATTTGTCCTGACTGAGGAGTTAGGAATTTGACAGTGCGGATTGCCTACACAGTGAGGAACATGATAGCCGTGAGGATTCTACTACTCAAAATTCCGACCGTTGCTGTGCTATGCGCCAGCTGTCCCAAAATATCTATCCACCTAACGATCATATCATTGAAGGGCGTTTATGTCTTATCATGTCGGGCTGCTCCCTAGGCTATAAATAGCTGCCCCTACAACCACTAGCTGGTTGGCTGCTCCGAGAGAAACTGACACTTGTCATTTGAGAGCAACCCATCCTCCGAGGACTTTGAGCGAAAATCATCAAGTGAGGAAAAACTAAAAACCCAAAACCCAAACACCTACAAACCCCAAGTGATTGAGCATCACTAAAGATATTGATCCTGAGTGGATCCGACACTTGTTACCTTTGAAGACTGTGCTTCTTCCAGACGGTTAGGCGTCAAGGTCTAGAGCATCCAAGAGGAATTGTGGATCGCTGAGTGACCAAGTTTGTGAAGGTTTGGAATTCGCCTGAAGACTTACCACGAGTGACTGGACGAGGTCTGTGTGACCTTAGTTCAAGGAGAATACGGTGAGGACTGGGTGTCTTGGACTAAGTGTCCTTGACTGGGTGTCTTGGACTAAGTGTCCTTGACTGGGTGTCCGAGACTGTGTGTCCTCGAGTTTAAATACTCAGCCACTCCAACCAGACGTACAACTGAGACAGCTGTTGGAACTGGTCTACCAAATCATTGTCTTCATCGAGCTTACTGGTTCTATTTCCTCAACTCTTTCATTTCCTCATAACTGTGCTATGTGTTTGTTCATATCTGTGTTTGAAGACTTTGACTAAACACTTTCTCAATTTCCTCAGTTCAATTTCTTCAGTCTGTTTGTCTTCATCCTGTGTTATCCTGTGATTACGCTTCCTGTACTCTGTGCCTGTCTTCATTTCATCATGATGACTATGCTTGTATTCTATTATGTTTACTTTTGAGTACTTATTCCGCTGCTAGTAGTTCTTCGCTAAGGAATTTCCTCACTAGCAAATTCCTCAGTGAAGAATTTCTTAAAAATCGCCTATTCACCCCCCTCTAGTCGATATAACGCACTTTCAGAAAAAACGGATGCAGTAAGAACGATGACAAGATGTAGACAAGATCCATTTATCTATTGCGTAGATATAGATCCCATCGTTTTATCCTTAGTAGCAACGATATATACGTATCGGTTCCCTTTCTGTCACTCGGATCAAGCACCGTAAGATCGAACCCACAACCGGGCACCTCTTCCCATTGCAAGATAAATATATCAAGTTGGCCAAACAAAACCCAAATGTCGGAGAAGAAATCCGAGGCTATAAGAGATCATGCATATAAGAGATCAAAGAAACTCAAATAACTTTCATGGATATAAAAAGATATGACTGGTCATAAACTCAAAGTTCATCATATCTCAACAAACACACCGCAAAAAGAGTTACATCATATGGATCTCCAGGAGACCATTGTATTGATATTCAGCGAGAGAGA
This sequence comes from Triticum aestivum, assembly GCF_018294505.1. Taxonomy (NCBI): domain Eukaryota; kingdom Viridiplantae; phylum Streptophyta; class Magnoliopsida; order Poales; family Poaceae; genus Triticum; species Triticum aestivum. Next base: position 220,991,084 of record NC_057794.1, on the reverse strand, counting down.
GAAAGCCATCTTGCTACTAACTACGGACCCGAAGGTCTACAAAGAACTACTCACGCATCATCGGAGAGGCACCAATGGAGGTAGTGAACCCCATCCGAGATGGTGTCTAGATTGGATCTGGTGGTTCTGGACTCTGCGGTGGCTGCATGAATATTTCATCGACTCCCCTAGGGCTCTGGTATTTCATCGAATCCGAGGCGGTCCTAGGGGCACCCGAGGTGGGCACGCCTAGGCCTCCTGGTGCGCCTTGGTGGGTTGTCCCCTCCTCGGGACTCCCCCCAGGTGCAACCAGGGCCCAACATGTTCCTTCTGGTCCATAAAAGATCTCCGTAAAGTTTCGTGGCATTTGGACTCCATCTGATATTGATTTTCTGCAATGTAAAAAAGACGGAAAAAAATAGGAACTTGCACTTGGCACTATGTCAATAGATTAGTACCAAAAATGACATAAAATGATTATAAAACATCCAAGATTGATAATATAACAGCAGGGAACAATCAAAAATTATAGATACGTTGGAGACGTATCAGCATCCCCAAGCTTAACTCCTACTCGTCCTCGAGTAGGTAAGTGATGAAAACAGAATTTTTGATGTGGAGTGCTGTTTAACATGTCATATCATATTCTTTTCTATATAGCATGGAAATTTGGACTTTTTATGTGATTCAAAACAATAGTCTAGTTTTGACATAATAATTTAGATACTCAGGCATATCAAAAAGCAACCATCTCTTTCAAAATATCAATGCTAAAATAAGTTATCCCTAGCCCATCATGCTCAAACATTGATCCAATCATGAAACACACTCGAATATTAGCTACACCTAATACTTAAGTATGATCATATTGCATCCTAGTTGGTGCTTTTTTATAAGAGAAGATGGAGACTCAATTTCAAATAAAAATTGCATAAAGTAAAAGAAAGGCCCTTCACAGAGGAAAGTAGGGATTTGTAGAGGTGCCAGAGCTCAAAGCGAAAAACTTAGAGATAAAAACATTTTGAGAGGTGTATCCATCCCACCAATGAAAACGATTTAGAGTACCCAATACTTTCTATGCATAGATATATCATAGGCGGCTCCCAAACAGAAAATAAAGTTTATATCTTTTTCCACCATAACTTTCACTTTCCATGGCTAACCATATCCACGGGTGCCCTCCATACCAACACTTTCCAAGGAATTTATATTTAACAACATAAAGTAAATTCATTTTTGCATTTCGGGACTGGGCATCCCTAATACATTTGCCTTACTCTCGTGCAATGACAAGTGAATAAACACTCATCTTGAGAATGACACGTCTAGCATGGAAAATATTAGCCACCCCTCACCGCTCCGCGAGCGAAACAAACACACAAAAGAGAAGTTTATTTTGAAAATTAGAGATGGCACATGCAAATTTACTTAGAACGGTAAAAGAATACCGCATATAGGTAGATATAGTGGACTCATGTGGCAAAACTGGGTTAAAGATTTTTGGATGCACAAGTAGTGATCATACTTAGTGCAAAATGAAGGCTAGCAAAAGATTGGGAAGCGACCAACTAAGAAACAGATAATCTCATAAGCAAGCATTAAGCATAATTAACACCTAATAATGCACCATAAGTAGGATATAATTTTCATGGCATGACTATTGACTTTCGTGCATGCATAGGCAATCACAAACCTTAACACCAATATTCTTACTAGAGCACAATTACTCATCAACATAACTCACATATCACATCATCATATCTCAAAACTATTACTAAGAATCAAGTTTATTTTGTCCAATGATCTTCATGACACATTTTTTTTATCCTTCTTGGATATCTATCACTTTGGGACTAATTTTCACATGTGGCTTTTCATAATCTCAAACAAATATAAGTGAAGATCATGAGCATAATAATTTTTTATTTCTCTCAAATTAATTTAAGTGAAGTAAGAGAGAAATTTCTTCAAAATTTTACTAACTCTCAAATGAATCTAAGTGAATCAAGAGAGCATTTCTTCAAAAAATACTAAGCACACCATGCTCAAAAAGATATAAGTGAAGCACTAGAGCAAGTCCTAGCTCATAAAAGTTTAAGTGGAGCATACAGAGCAATTCTAACAAGTCATGAAATAATTTTGGATCTCTCAAATTGGTGTGTCCAGCAAGGATTGATAACTCAAAACATAAAATAGAACAAGCAAAGACTCATATCATACAAGATGCTCCAAGCAAAACATATATCATGTGACGAATAAAAATATAGTCTCAAGTAAAATACTGATGGTCATTGGAAGAAAGCAGGGATGCCACTCGGGGGCATCCCCAAGCTTAGTTGGTTGCTCATTCTTGGATAATAGCTTGGGATGCTGGGGCATCCCCAAGCTTAGGATCTTGCATCCTTCCTTCATCCATCGTAAGATAACACAAAACTTGAAAACTTCAATCACACAAAACTCAACAAAACCTTCATGAGATCCGTTAGTATAAGAATAATAAATCACTACTATAAGTGTTGTATCAAACCAATTCATATTTTGTATTTGTATTATATCTACTGTATTCCAAGTTTTCTATGGCAAAAATTCATCAAATAAAGCCATAGAGCCATCAAAATAAGCACACCACACAAAGAAAACAGAATCTGTCAAAACAGAATAGTCTATAGCAATTTGACTATTTCGAATACTTTTGTAACTCCAAAAACTATGAAAAATTAGGATAACCTGAAAAAAATATTTTGATCTACTGCAAGTAGAATGGGTATTTTATCGCTCTCTGGTACAAAAATGAAAATTAATTTCATGAGCATAAAAGTTTATGTTTTTTCAGCAAGATCAAACAACTATCAGCCAAGAAGATCCTAAAGGCCTTACTTGGCACAAACACTAACTAAAACACAAAAACACAATCATAAAAGTAGCATCATTGTGCTAACACACAAAACAGGGAGCAAAAAGCAAAAATAAACTTTATTCATTGGGTTTCGTCCCAACAAGTGCTATAGTTTTACGCCCTTAGCTAGGCATAAAGCAAGGATCTAAGTTTTGTCATCTTTGGTTTGAGATCCATAAGATGCCCTCATGATTGATTCATAAGGTGGCTTAATTCTAGTTCTAGGAAAGTATTCCATACCCTTACTCAAAGGAAATTGGAACTTAATATTGCCTTCTTTCATATCAATCACGGCACCAATAATGCGTAAAAACGGTCTACCAAGAATAATTGGACAAGACGGATTGCAATCAATATCAAGAACAATAAAATCTATGGGCACATAATTCCTATTTGCAAGAATAAGAACATCATTAATTCTTCCCATAGGCTTTTTAATAGTGGAATCCGCCAAGTGAAAATGCAAAGAACACGAGTCAAGATCAGTAAGACCAAGCACATCACATAAAGATTTTGGAATAGTAGAAACACTAGCACCCAAGTCACACAAAGCAAAACACTCATAATTTTTAATCTTGACTTTGATAGTAGGTTCCCATTCATCATGTAATTTTCTAGGAATTGATACTTCTAATTCCATTTTTTCTTCAAGAGCTTTCATCATAGCATCAACAATTTGTTCATAAGCATGGGGTGAATTTATCATGGATTGCAACAAAGAAATACAATCAATCAAAGAGCAACTATCATAATCAAAGTCTTTGTAATCCAAAAGAGTGGGCACATCACTAGATAAAGTTTTGACCTCTCCAAACCCACTTTCATCAATTTTCTCAACAAGATTTTCACCCTCCGAAATATTGGGACACCTTATACCTAAAGTTGACTCTTCTCCAGTCCCCTTTTCATCAATCTTAACTTTACTAAACAAGGAATAAATAGAAGAAACACCAATCATTTTAAGATCTTCATCACTTTTGCGAAAGAAATCACTAGAAAATGCTTTTTCTAAAAATTCTCTTTTAGCTCTAAGCATAGCGGTTCTTTTCTTACATTCATCCATAGAAACATAAAGAGCTTTAATTGATTCATCTACTTTAAGCACAAAAAATTTCATCTTGAGATTTTCTACATCATGAGCAATTATATCAACACTTCTAGATAAATCATCAATCTTACTCAACTTTTCTTCTATGGAAGTGTTGAAAACTTTTTGAGTGTTGATAAATTCTTTAATATTATTCTCAAGATCAGATGTGTTCCTATTATTATTATAAGATTGATTTCCATAGGAATTACCATAACTATTAGAGAAATTTCTTCAACCGAATTAACTTTTTTACTAGTAGGAGCTCTTTCGGTATGCCATTGTGAATAATTTGCCATAATATTATCAAGCATTTTGGTGGCCTCACCCAAAGTAATTTCCATAAAAGTACCACCCGCGGCGGAATCTAAAAGATTATGAGAAACAAAATTCAATTCCGCATGAAAAATTCGTATGATCATCCAAAGATTTAACCCATGAGTTGGGCAATTCCTTAGCATCATTTTCATCCTTTCCCAAGATTGTGCAACATGCTCATGTTCATGTTGCTTGAAATTCATGATATGGGTTCTAAGGGAAATAATTTTTGCGGGAGGAAAATACTTAGTGATAAAAGCATCTTTGCACTTATTCCAAGAATCGATACTATTGCGAGGCAAAGAAGAGAACCAAATTTTTGCAGAATCACGCAAAGAAAACGGAAATAATTTCATCTTGACCACATCATTGTCCACATCTTTTTTCTTCTTCATATCGCATAATTCCACGAAGGTATTAGATGGGACGTGTCATCCTCCCCGGCAAGTTTTTGTGAAGTGGGGGAGAGGAAAACGAGAGGCGAATAAAATGGCAAATTTTTGTGAAGTGGGGGAGAGGAAAACGAGAGGCAAATGGAAAATAATGTAAATTGCAAGGAGATGAGATTTGTGATTAGGAACCTGGTATATGTTGAAGATCCTCCCCGGCAACGGCGCCAAAAATTCCTTTTGATTGCTCCCTGACTATAGCGCTAGAAAGCTCCTATCTGCTAGGACTACGTCGGTGTTTCCCCAAAGAGGAAGAGAGGACGTAGCACAACGACGGTAGGTATTTCCCTCAGTGATGAAACCAAGGTTATCGAACCAGTAGGAGAACCAAGCAACACAACGTAAACATCACCTGCACACAAATAACAACACCTCGCAACCCGACGTGTTAAAGGGGTTGTCAATCCCTTTCGGGTAATGATGCCAGAAATTTGTAGTAGATTGAAATAATAGATCGTAAATAAAGTAAATTGCAGAAAAGTATTTTTGGGTTTTTGGTTTAGTAGATCTGAAAATAAAAGCAAGAGAAAAATATATCGCAAGCAAATATATGAGAAAGAAGACCTGGGGGCCGTAGGTTTCACTAGTGGCTTCTCTCGAGAAAGATAGCAAATAGTGGGTAAACAAATTACTGTTGGGCAATTGATAGAATCTCAAATAATTATGACGATATCCAGGCAATGATCATTACATAGGCATCACGTCCAAGATTAGTAGACCGACTCCTACCTGCATCTACTACTATTACTCTACACATCGACCACTATCCACCCTGCATCTAGTGTATTAAGTTCATGGAAAAATGGACTAATGCAATAAGAATAATGACATGATGTAGACAAGATCCGTTTATCTATTGCGTAGATATAGATCCCATCTTTTTATCCTTAGTAGCAACGATACATACATGTCGGTTCCCTTTCTGTCACTGGGATCAAGCACCGTAAAATCGAACCCACTACCGGGCACCTCTTCCCGTTGCAAGATAAATAGATCAAGTTGATCAAACAAAACCGAAATATCGGAGAATAAATACGAGGCTATAAGAGATCATGCATATAAGAGATCAAAGAAACTCAAATAACTTTCATGGATATAAAAAGATATGACTGATCATAAACTCAAAGTTCATCAGATCCTGACAAACACACCGCAAAAAGAGTTACATGATATGGATATCCAAGAGACCATTGTATTGATAATTCAGCGAGAGAGAGAAAGCCATCTAGCTACTAACTACGGACCCGAAGGTCTACAAAGAACTACTCATGCATCATCGGAGAGGCACCAATGGAGGTGGTGAACCCCATCCGAGATGGTGTCTAGATTGGATCTGGAGGTTTTGGACTCAGCGGCGGCTAGATGAATATTTCGTAGACTCCTCTATGGTTTTGGTATTTTTGGGGTATTTATAGAGCAAAGAGGCGGTTCGGGGGGGCACCCGAGGTGGGCACAACCCACCAGGGCGCGTCTAGGGCTCCTCGCGCGCCCTGGTGGGTTGTCCCCTCCTCGGGACACCCCCCAGGTGCAACCAAGGCCCAACATGTTCCTTCTGGTCCATAAAAAATCTCCGTAAAGTTTCATGGCATTTGGACTCCATCTGATATTGATTTCTGCGATGTAAAGAACACGGAAAAAACAGGAACTTGCACTTGGCACTATGTCAATAAGTTAGTACCAAAAAATGATATAAAATGACTATAAAATTATTATAAAACATCCAAGATTGATAATATAATAGCATGGAGCAATCAAAAATTATATATACGTTGGAGACGGATCACAACTAAGCCCCCGAGTGGGAGGATTGCTCTCCACTCGGAGTAGTTTTTGAAACTTAGGAGAATCTGGTTCGCTACTAAGCCTCCGAGTGGGAGGATTGCTCTTCACTTGGAGTAGTTTTTGTAACTTAGGAGAATCTGGTTCGCAGCTAAGCCCCCAAGTGGGAGGATTGCTCTCCACTCGGAGTAGTTTTTGTAACTTAGGCGAATCTGGTTCACAGCTAAGACCCCGAGTGGGAGGATTGCTCTCCACTGGGAGTGTTTTTTATAACATAGGCGAGTACGGGATCGCAGCTAAGCCTATGAGTGGGAGGGTTGCTCTTCACTCAGAGTATTTTTTTTGTAACTTAGGCGAATCTGGTTCGCAGCTAAGCCCCCGACTGAGAGGGTTGCTCTTCACTTGAAATGTTGTTTTATAACTTAGGCGAGTACGGGATCACAACTAAACCTCCGAGTGGGAGGGTTGCTCTTCACTCGGAGTATTTTTTATAGCTTTGGTGAATCTAGTTCGCAGCTAAGCCCCCGAGTGAGAGGGTTGCTCTTCACTCGGAATTTGTTTGAAACTTAGGTGAATCGGGTTTGCGGCTAAGCCCCCGAGTGAGAGGGTTGCTCTTCACTCGGAGTGTTTTTGAAACTTAGGTGAATCGGTTTCACGGCTAAGCCATCCACTGGGGGATTTGTGAAGGAAATATGCCCTAGAGGCAATAATAAAGTTGTTATTTATATTTCCTTATATCATGATAAATGTTTATTATTCATGCTAGAATTGCATTAACCGGAAACTTTGTACATGTGTGAATACATAGACAAACAGAGTGTCACTAGTATGCCTCTACTTGACTAGCTCGTTAACCAAAGATGGTTAATTTTCCTAGCCATAGACATGAGTTGTCATTTGATGAACGGGATCACATCATTAGAGAATGATGTGATTGACTTGACCCATCCGTTAGCTTAGCACTATGATCGTTTAGTTTATTGGTATTTCTTTCTCCATAACTTATACATGTTCCTATGACTATGAGATTATGCAACTCCCGAATACCGAAGGAACACTTAGTGTGCTATCAAACATTAAAACGTCACTGGGTGATTATAAAGATGATCTACAGGTGTCTCCGATGGTGTTTTGTTGAGTTGGCATAGATCAAGATTAGGATTGGTCACTCCTATTGTCGGAGAGGTATCTCTAGGCCCTCTCGGTAATGCACATCACTATAAGCCTTGCAAGCAATGTGACTAATGAGTTAGTTGCGGGATGTTGCATTACGGAACGAGTAGAGAGACTTGCCGGTAACGAATTGAACTAGGTACTGAGATACCGACGATCGAATCTCGGGCAAGTAACATATCGATGACAAAGGGAACAACGTATGTTGTTATGCGGTTTGACCAATAAAGGTCTTCATAGAATATGTAGGAACCAATATGAGCATCTAGGTTACGCTATTGGTTATTGACCGAAAGTGAGTCTCGGTCATGTCTACATAGTTCTCGAACCCGTAGGGTCCGCATGCTTAACGTTCGATGACGATCGGTAATATGAGTTTATGTGTTTTGATGAACCTAAGGTAGTTCGGAGTCCCGGTTGTGATCACGGACATGACGAGGAGTCTCGAAATGGTCGAGACATAAAGCTTGATATATTGGAAGGTTATATTCGGACACCGGATAAATACTAGAGTACCGGGGAGTTACCGAAACCCCCTAGGGGGTCAATGGGCCTTCGTGGGCCTTAGTGGAAATAGAGGGTAGCAAGGGAGCTATGGGGCGTGCCCCCCTAGGCCCAAACCGAATTGGTTTAGGTCTTAGGGGGTGGCCCCCTCTTTCCTTCTCCCCTCCCCCTCTTTCCCTCCCCTCCTAGTTGGACTAGGAAAGGGGGAACTTACTCCTAGTAGGAGTAGGATTCCCCCCTTGGGGCGAACCCTATGAGGCCACTGGCCCCCTCCCCTTGCTCCTTTATATACGGGGACAGGGGACACCCTAGAACACACAAGATTGATCTCTTAGCCGTGTGTAGTGCCCCCTCCACAGATTTCCACCTTGGTCATATCGTTGTAGTGCTTATGTGAAGCCTTGCGTCGGTAACTTCATCATCACCGTTGATATGGGCAAAGGTGTCTCGTGTTTCGATGAGATGGTGGCTATCGTTTTGGAGGAAGTCTACTTTGACGATCCGACTACAAACGTGCGAGGACGTCGCGCCTTAGCAATCACTAAACCAACTCCGAGAGTTTCTTGACCATGCCGGAGCACGATCAACCTGACCACGAAGGTCTATTTCCTGCGAGCAAACGAAGAACAAGCAGGAAACTGAGATTGCAATCTGGATATTGCGAATATAAGAGGAAAGCTTTATTGATCAAGGTGGGGTTCTGTGACGCCTTTGTCTGGTCGTTGAACACAAACGAAGTACACGAAGTTGCAGCTATGGTGAACTTTTATCTAAACAAAACCCAAAGTCTAAACGACGCCCTAAGGGATGTATATATGGAGGAAGAGGGGGGGGGGGATTTCGTGTCCCTTGGAGGAGGGGTCCGAAACCAACCCTAACTCTTGTTTCCCCACACATACGGACTCTAAAAACAACCTATACTTAAGTATTTCGAAAATACATGGGCCTGGCCCAATAATAAGGTGACGCAACACCTAGAATAGCCTCTGGATGAAATTTATGAAGTGGCATCTTGTATATTTCGTCCAAGGCTTCATGCACTCCTTATGGTGGCTTCAAGTCCTGAAATCATCACTTGTAACTCCATTCTTGATCCCCTTGCGCATGCCATCATCTCCATGCTTGAACTTGCTCAAGGTTCATCTTTCTTGTCCAAGCTAGGCCCTTCATTTGTAAGCAAAACAAATGTATCCAATTTAGGCAGCTTCATATTCTCATGAACATTAGAATCGTTACCAAGAAACGAAAGTACCTGATAATTCAATTGGCGTGTGCAAGCTCTAGTAATTGGTCCAGTATGTATAGCAACAGGGGCTATGGGTGTAACAATGGTATTGATGTCCTCATCAACCGTCATCACGCCAACGTGCTGACGAATCTCTCCCTTGACACTCAGCTGGATCTAGAGTTCATGGGATGTCACTGAGCTGAACTTGTGCAAATCGCGGAGGTGCCGTACCTTTCGGTGCTAGGATCGGTCGGATCGTGAAGACGTACGAGTACATCAACTGCGTTGTCATAACGCTTCCGCTTACGGTCTACGAGGGTACGTAGACGACACTCTCCCCTCTTGTTGCTATGCATCACCTAGATGGATCTTGCGTGTGCGTAGGAATTTTTTCTGAAATTACTGCGTTCCCCAACAGTGGCATCCGAGCCAGGTCTATGCGTAGATTTTATATGCACGAGTAGAACACAAAGGAGTTGTGGGCGTGGGTATATACATATTGCTTGTCATCACTAGTTGATTCTTGATTCAACGGTATTGTTGGATGAAGCGGCTCAGACCGACATTACGCGTATGCTTACGCGAGACTGGTTCTACCGACGTTCTTCGCACACAGGTGGATGGTGCGTGTCAGTTTCTCCAACTTTAGTTGAATCAGATTCAATGAACAGGGTTCTGTCTGAAGATCAAAAAACAATCACTATACCTTGTTGTGGTTTTTGATGCGTAGGTAAGAACGATTCTTACTCAGCCCGTAGCAGCCACGTAAAACTTGCAACAACAAAGTAGAGGAAGTCTAACTTGTTTTTGCAGGGCATGTTGTGATGTGATATGGTCAAGACATGATGCTAAATTTTATTGTATGAGATGAGCATGTTTTGTAACGGAGTTATCGGCAACTGGCAGGAGCCATACGGTTATCGCTTTATTTTATGAAATGCAATCGCCATGTAATTGCTTTACTTTATCACTAAGCGGTAGCGATAGTCGTAGAAGCAATAGTTGGCCAGACGATAATGATGCTTCGATGAAGATCAAGGTGTCAAGCCGATGACGATGGTGATCATGACGGTGCTTTGGAGATGGAGATCAAAGGCACAAGATGGTGATGGCCATATCATATCACTTATATTGATTGCATGTGATGTTTATCCTTTATGCATCTTATTTTTCTTAGTTCGATGGTAGCATTATAAGATGATCTCTCACTAAATTTCAAGGTACAAGTGTTCACCCTGAGTATGCACCATTGCTACAGTTCATCACGCTGAGACACCATGTGATGATCGGGTGTGATAAGCTCTACGTTCACATACAGCAGGTGCAAGCCAGTTTTGCACATGCAGAGTACTCGGATTAAACTTGACGAGCCTAGCATATGCAGATATGGCCTCAGAACACTGAGACCGAAAGGTCGAGCGTGAATCATATAGTAGATATGATCAACATAGTGATGTTCACAATTGAAAACTACTCCATCTCACGTGATGATCGGGCATGGTTTAGTTGATATGGATCACGTGATCACTTAGATGATTAGAGAGATGTCTATCTAAGTGGGAGTTCTTAAGTAATATGATTAATTGAACTTAAATTTATCATGAACTTAGTCCTGATAGTATTTTCATATTGATGTTGTAGATCAATTGCTCGCGTATAGCTTCCCCGTTTTATTTATGATATGTTCCTAGAGATAACTATGTTGAAAGATGATAGTAGCAATGATGCGGATTGGATCTGTGATCTGAGGATTATCCTTGTTGCTGCACAGAAGAATTATGTCCTTGATGCACCGCTAGGTGACATAACTATTGCAGGAGCAAATGCAGACGTTATGAACGTTTGACAAAGCTCGGTATAATGAATACTTAATAGTTTAGTGCACCATGCTTTATGGCTTGGAACCGGGACTTCAAAAATGTTTTTAAACGCCACAAAGCATATAAGATGTTCTAAGAGTTGAAATTAGTATTTCATACTCATGCCCGTGTCGAGAGGTAGGAGACCTCTGACAGTACTTTGCCTACAAGATGGAGGAGAATAGCTCAACCAGTGAGCTTGTGCTCAGATTGTTTGGGTACTACAATTGCTTGAATAAAGTGGGAGTTAATCTTCTAGATAAGATAGTAATTGACATAGTTCTCTAGTCATTATCACCAATTTACTAGAACTTAGTGATGAACTATAATATGCAAGGGATGACAAAAGTAATTCCCAAGCTCTTCGCGATGCTAAAATCAGCGAAGGTAGAAATCAAGAAATAGCATCAGGTGTTGATGGTTAACAAGACCACTAGTTTCAAGAAAAGGGCAAAGGGAAAGAAAGAGGAACTTCAAAGAAGAATAGCAAGCAAGTTGCTGCTCCCATGAAGAAGCCCAAAGCTAGACCCAAGCCTAGAACTCAGTGCTTCTACTGCAAAGGAAATGGTCACTGGAAGTGGAACTACCCTAGATACTTGGCGGATAAGAAGGATGGCAAAGTGAACAAAAGTATATTTGATACACATGTTATTGATGTGTACTTTAGTAGTGTTTATAGCAACACCTCAGTATTTGATACTGGTTCAGTTGCTAAGAGTAGTAACTCAAAATGGGAGTTAGAAAATATACATAGGCTAGTTAAGGGCGAGGTGATGATGTGAGTTGGAAGTGATTCCAAGGTTGATAAGATCACCATCGCACACTCCCTTTACCTTCGGGATTAGTGTTGAACCTAAAATAAATGTTATTTGGTGTTTGCGTTGAGCATAATATGATTGGATCATGTTTATTGCAAAACGGTTATTCATTTAAGTCAAAGAATAATTGTTATTCTGTTTACATGAATAAAACCTTCTGAGGTCATACACCCAAGGTGAATGGTTTATTGAATCTCAATCGTAGTGATACACATATTCATAACATTGAAGCCAAAAGATGCAAAGTTAGTAATGATAGTGCAACTTATATGTGGCACTGCCGTTTAGGTCATATTGGTATAAAGCGCATGAAGAAACTCCATGCTGATGGGCTTTTAGAATTACTTGATTATGAATCATTTGATGCTTGCGAACCATGCCTCGTGGGCAAGATGACTAAACCTCCATTCTCCAGAACAATGGAGCAAGCAACTGACTTATTGGAAATAATACATACTGATGTATGCAATCGATGAATGTTGAGGCTCGCGGCAGGTATCGTTATTTTCTGACCTTCACAGATGATTTGAGCAGATATGGGTATATCTACTTGATGAAACATAAGTCTAAAACATTTGAAAAGTTCAAAGAATTTCAGAGTGAAATGGAAAATCATCGTAACAAGAAAATAAAATTTCTGCGATATGATCGTGGAGGAGAATGTCGGCGTTCTGGGAACGGGGGTCCCCAGACTTGCCTGCCTGTGGCCCGCTGCGTGGCTAAGACAGCAAGTCGTACGGCCCATCTTCATGGACAAGGCATCCAAGACCCTCGCGAGGGGCCAAGCCTCGCGAGGAGGACGACAAAAGACCTCCTCTGGAGTGGCCTAGTCAGGCAGGCTCATGAGGAGCGAAGATATCAAGGCGAGGCGAACCTCACGAGGCTCTCGTGACGTGAGCCATGACGATCGACACCAGGTAGGCGCCAGCGTGCACAGCGTCCTTGTTTCCTCTTTGGCGCTAAGGAAACCAGCACAGGCGAGGAGTACCGAGGCATCAGGCAAAGGTTGCCATTTTGGTGCAACAAGACCGAGACCAGAAGAACGGCAAGACGGAGGTCATCATGGAGCCCAAGACAGTGTCACCACCAGAGCCTTTGGCAGGTGAAGACCACTTTTGTCAGGATAGCTTGTACTAGCTGTCCCCCTTCAAATTTGCCCGCCATTGTTGGCTCCCTTCCCGCTCAAGATTTGGGAAGAAGACCAGGGCCTCTATAAGTAGGACTAGCCACCACCATAGGCGGGGAGGACAACGAGATCTTAGATCACTCTCACCCACACAAGTTAGCCAAGCACAAGAACACCTCAATCTCAGGAGGCTGTTCTTCCCATTGTATTGTTCATCGTCAGCCCAAGAGGCAATCCACCACCACCACACTGGAGTAGGGTATTACACCACAACGATGGCCCGAACCAGTATAAATCTTGTGTCTTTCCGTGTTGCGAGTTCGTCGAGTTCGTCCGCGAGATCTTAGTGAGCTAGGGCGTAGATCGGTGGAAGGAAAAGACTTCGCGCGCACCTCAATGTTCGAACCTTAAGGGTTTGGCGGAACCCCACATCCGACATTTGGCGCGCCAGGTAGGGGTGCGCCGTAGCTTTCCTTCCATTAGTTCACCGCTCCATCGTCTCCATGGCGGATGCTCGCCGTGCTCGAGCTGAGCGTCGGGCTGCCCTCACCGCCCGCGTCGCGTAGACGGCTCCCATCACCACGTCGTTCTCCATCTCCCGCCTCCAACGTTGCCACCGGCCCAGTGGGGAATGAGCAGCAAGCGTCTTTGCTGCATCCTTCGGTGCAGCAGGACGGCCGCACTGCCACTCCATCGCTGGCCTCAGACGGCTCTTCGTCTCAAGCACACCACACTCCCATGGAGGCGCGGGACGCACTCATCGCCGCAAACGAGCTCCTGCGCTACCGCCTAGTCGACGACCTCTACGAGGAGTCGCTTGACCGCGTCGCCGAGCTCGTCCGCGCCGCAGGGGGCTCCCCGGCGCCGTCCCTCTTTCGGCCTCACCCTCAGCCAGCCACGGGCGACGAGGCCCGAGGCACGCCTCCACCACCCCAGCCCAAAGATGGTGCCTTGGCACCAAGGCGTGCGGCCCCGCGGTGCGACCCGCCACGACCGGTGCCCGCGCGCGAAGAGAGGAGCTGCCAAGAAATCCCAAGGCCACGTGAAGTTGCACCCGCACTTCCCGCGCCGCCTCGTCAAGACCGTGCGCCACTTGCGGCGGCACCATGCGGACCTCGACAAGACCAAGCTCTACCTCCAAGGCGGGCCCCAGTAACCACGGCCGGCTGCCGCGCCTTCACCCCCGAGTTGCGCAGTGTTGCCTGGCCAGGCAAGTTCAAGCCGGATCTGCCTCCTCGCTACGATGGCACCGCCGACCCCGTAGAGTTCCTGTAGCTCTACGAGCTGAGCATCGAAGCAGCCAACGGTGACTAGAATGTCATGGCGAAGTGGTTTCCCATGGCTATCAAGGATGGGGGCCTCACCTGGCTCCTGAACCTGCAGCACGACTCGATCTCCTCCTGGGACGAGATGCGCGACCGCTTTGTCGCCAACTTCCAGGGCACTCGCTACCGCCCGCCGGCCGCGACCGACCTACGCCACATCAAGCAACAACTAGGGGAGACCCTCCAGAAGTACATCCAGCGCTCCAACAACACCCGTGCCGGGGGTTGGGTGCGACATATGCCAAAGGATGGCTTATCATGGTGGGAGCGAGTAGAACGTCGCCGGTGCCTGGAAGCGGGATGAGGCGTAGACACGAACGTCGGCGTACTTTACCCAGGTTCGGGGCTCTCCTAGGAGATAACACCCTAGTCCTGCTCTACGGGGTCTCCGCATGATCACTAGTGCGTAAGTGGTACAATGGTGCTCCTGCTATTTGCTAGAGGTGGAAGAGGGCAATCACGCTCTCTCCTCCTCTAGGTATGAGTCTAGTCCTAACAGGGCCCAACCCTTTGCATGGGTGCCCTGGGGGGTTTATATAGGCCTCCCCCAGGGGTACAATGGTAATCTAGCCGGACATAGGGCCCAGTCGTCATTCTCTCTGGTCGCCGGCCTCTTGGCCGACAGCTGGGGCCCGCCGCCTGGTGGGCCCCGCCGCCTGGTCTGGTACGGAGCCGACAAGCCGCTCCCGCCGCTTGCGGGTCTTGCCGGCTGCTGATCACTATAGCCGTAACACTAATGACGTAGACTTGGTTAGGGAGGCATGGCTACAGTCCCGGCCCCTGGTGGGCGATCACTATTGCCACCCCGTGTCTCATCTGGTTGATGGCGCCTGGGGCCCAAGGGAGGGATTGGCCGCCTGCTGGTAGCCGGCTCCTCCGAGGTCCGGCTTCCCCAGCCTCCTCCGACTTCAGGGCTCTGGCTGCCAGGTAGGGCCCGCCGTCTGCAAGCCGTACCTGACAGGCCTTCGTGGGAATAGGAATCCGCCTGTAAAGTGTGACGTGTGGGGGGGGAGAGGCAACACTGCCACGTCATGCGGAGATCTCCGCCTGTACGGGGCACTGTGGCCACACCCGTCCCTGGATTCGGGGGGAAGGCTCGCACTGTAGCCGTACCCCATCTTGTCTTAATGGGGGCGCAGACTTTGAGGGCGCCATGGGCCGACTGCTAGGAGCCGGCCTCTCTGGAGGCCGCTTGATAGGAGTCGGCCCGCCTTGGAGCCGCCTTCCTGAGCATGGCCATCTTCTGGTAGTCGGCCATTCTGCCAGTCGACCACCAGAAGGTGGTGCTTCATCTTGCCGTCTTGAGGGGCGCAGCCGGCCCTGATGTTTTGAAAGGCTCGGGGGCTCGGGTTAGGCTACCCGTGGCCCATTACTCCGACAGTAGTCCCCGAAGCTGGTGAGGGGCCGCGGTTGTGGGGCCAGGGAACCTCAATAGTTTCCTCTGCTGGGATTTTGAATGCGTTGATGGGAATCAGGCGGCGTGCTTGATAAGCTTCTATGCCTTCAGTCGGTTGCGGGCATGCCATGTGGCGCTGGCCGGCCGGGTCGGCCTGCGAGCCCACGCGCATGACGGGACGCGACCGTAGGCCGGGCCCGCCACCACCGGGCCTCGGGCAGCAAGCGGATCCGCGGCGGCCGAGGTAGGCGGTTGGGCTTCTCCGTGGAGTTAATGCCTGCAATATTCGCGTGGTAAAGGTGGGGGTGTGGGGTCATGGGCACAGTTAATCCCTCATTCCCACGCCCACCCCCTCGGCTTCGTAGCCCGTAGGCTATAAGTAGGGGGAGGAGAGGACGCGGGAACGCATGCGCGCCCCTCCGCCCCACGCTTTCTTCCACTTCTCCTTCTCCTTGCCGCAGCGCCCGAGCCTTGCCAAAGCGCCGCCGCAGCTTGTCTCCATCCAGCCCATCTGTCAGCCCCTCGTTCTCATGGCGTGCGCTGGAGCCTGGGAGGGCTCCAAAGTTCACGAGGACCACATCGACTTCCTCTGCTAGATGCGACGGCTGCCCCGCGCGGAGTACGTGAGGGTTCGTCTCGCGCGGAGGGGGGAGATATCGCCGGTGTCGGAGGAAGGCGAGCGGGTCATCTTCCACCCGCACTGCCTCCGCGGCCTCGGCCTACCGGCGAGCGGCTTTCTCCGAGCCTTCCTCGAATTCTACAATCTCCAGCTGCACCACCTCACCCCGAACACGGTGGTGCTGCTGTCCGCCTTCGTCACCTTGTGCGAAGGCTTCCTCGGTGTCTTCCCCACCATCAAGCTCTGGGGGGAGTTCTTCTACACCAAGCTCGGCACCGTCGTCGCGGGGGTGCCGGCTCAGTGCGCCTTCATCGCGGTGCGGAGGCCGGGCCCTGACAATCCATTTTCTCCCATCACGTTGATCCAATCGGTGAAGTTGTGGCAGCAGTCGTACTTCTACGTGAAGAGCATCTTCGTGGAGGGTGACTGGGTCAACCTGCCAGCTTATGTGGTCGGCCCGCCGAGTGGAAGCGGCCTAACTGGTCGTACCGGGCCAAGACGCTGTCGCCTTCGGGAGCCGCTGCCGTTGCATGGCTCTGGGTGATGGTACAGTCAGAGGGCCTGACCGGGTCCGAGTTGCTGTCCGCCTTCGTGGCGCGCCGGGTGCTCCCGCTCCAGGGCCGCCCTCATATGATAAGTTAGATGAGCGGTCATCGGGATCCAAGCCGGCTGTGCACCAAAGAGATGCCTCACGCAGAGGTAGCTCACATGGTGAACTACCTTGCGAACTGCAAGCTCACGGAGGACTGGCAGTTTGGCAAGGAGCCGTATTCCCGTGCCAACCCCCTGCCTATGGTAATTTTCCCTTCCTTCTATTTTTCTTCCTCTTTGCCGGGTTCCATTTGCTTAATCTGACAAGTCGGCTCTTTGGACAGAGCGCCCTCCTTCAGCCGACTGTCGGCACTGTAGGGCTGGAGCACCGGTTTCTCCCCGACCGAGCGGAGAGCGATGAAGATGACCCCGATTTGGGGGTGGCGGCTTTGGAGGATGACACCGAGGGAGGAGCCAGCGCCGCGGGTGGCTCGGGGCTCGGAGCCAGCCTCAAGGGCTGGCCAGATGACGACACGGGGGAAGTCGTCCCGCGTCGCCAACCAGGCTTAGACCAGCTGGGCGCGAGCTTGTCTGGCGCGCCGGTAGCCCGAGGCGGCGCGCATAAGCACAGAGCCACGCCGAGCCTGTTTGGCAGCCGTCCGAAGAAACCCATGGGCTCGGCCACGGCGACCACGCAGGACAAAGTGGCCATGAAAGCCGACCGCTTTCGCAAGGTGGTGAAGACGTTGCCGCTGGTTTCTGTGTAAGTTCTGACCTCCTTCGTACTTCCTCCTTTCTTGTCGATCTCATCTAAGTCTCCTTTACTTCATTCCTCTTGATTTAGGGCCCCGCTCATTCTTGAGAATTCGACCGCCGCCTCCATCGTAAGGTCGGCGGAGACCTCCACCGCCACTCGGCGGATCGATCTGGCCGCCGAGCTCCAGGAGGCGACGGAGCGGAACGCGCGGGAGGCGCGCGAGGTGGCCGCCCGCCTGGAGAAGGCGGAGGCAAACAAGGCGGAGGCCGTCGCCCTGAAGAAGCTGGAGGAGGCCGAGGCCACTGATGCAGCGAAGAAGCAGGCTGAAGAAGCCGTGCACCGTCAGTCGGCGATGTTCATCGTCCCCCTGAACTCTGCGCCGCCACCACCGGAGTTTGTGGCGCAGACTGGGGAAACCGGGGGCGAGCACCCTATTATGGAGACGGAGGGCGGAGACGCCGCCATTCCGGATGTAATCGTGCCCCCGCCACCACCTTCTGAGGAGGCACGAGACAAGCAGCCGGCCGACCCACCAGCACCGCCGATCGGAAATGAGATGGTGACGGGCCAGACTCCCGGGACCCGCACACCCTTGCGCCGCCGGCCAGCGAAGGCGGCCTCGGCGCCACGCCCACTGGAGGTCGGCGCCGCGAGCTCCTCCATCCTGGTCACTGAGGCAACCAGCGCTGCGCCTGCTAGATGTGCTCGGGGAGGCGGGACGACCCACCTGAACAAGGCGGTCCTGGAGGTCCAAGCCAAACTCCGCGCCGAGGCCGATGCTCTTAAGCATTGCAACAGGGCGTTTCTAGAGTCGCGAGAGGCCATCCAGGTATACCTCTTGCTCCTTTATTTTCAATTTTTGTATTGCTTTGTGGGGGCGCGCCAGCGCACCCACTAGGTGTAGTCACCGAGTTCAGGGTTGGCTGCTGAGCAGGCGGCCCGGAACTCTAATTCGCAAGCTCCGAGTACTAATACATTTGCTGCAGGACTATCATAACCTCCACGCGTCCGCCTTCAACTCCAGAGTCCAGGAGTTGGATCAACGCACCGCCGACTTGTCGGAGAGCCGGAGTAAGTCCTCTTCTTTCTGCAGGGCGCGCTAGCGCACCCGTGGGCTGTAGTCCCCGAGATTCGGGCCGACTGTTGAGCAGTCGGGCCGGATCTTCTTGACACTACATCTTTCTTTGCTGATTGTTGTCGTTTCCTTCTTTTTCTGATTTTGCAGAGGCCAACGCCATCCTTCAACGGCCACTGGGTGAAGCTAACGCCGCGTTGCATGCCAAGGAGGTGGACTGCAGCAAGTTGGCAGAAGAACGTGATCGGCTGGCCAAGCAGCTAGCGGAGCAGGCAGGGCTTCTTCAGAAGGCCCAGAAGGAGGCGAAGGACAAGGATGCGGCTCTTCTCACTGAGTTAGAGATCGAACGCTCCGCCTGGACCGATAAGGAGGCGATGCTAACGGTCGGCTTTGGCGAAATCGAGGATATGGTTGACAGTAGGCGACCTTCTTTACTTTTCTTTCAAGTCGCCAGCCTCTAGCCAAGCCAGCTTCTTTTCTTCTTGTTCTGACTCTTTTGCTTAGTCCTGGCAGACTTCTTTCCAGGCCACTCTGGTGCCGCCAACCAGGCTATCGAGGCCGACCGTGAAGAATGAAGGGCAGAAGGCGAGCGGATCGCCGCCAATGCCCCTCACACCCTTCGCGAGCAGCTTCTTAGCATCCAGGCCCATCTTCGGCCGACTCATCGGATGTTGCGCCGCCTTCAGCGTGTTGGCACCCAGGCGATCGCCGCCTTGTGGCCCGACAGGCCGGCCCCGCGCACCCCCCGCCGGACTGCCGACTGGCTGGAGGTGGCGGCTGGCCACCTTGAGGCGTGGAAGGGCTCCTCGGCCTGGGCTAGAGCACTCCGGGCCTTGGAGTTTGTCAAGGCGTTGTACCCTGGGTTAGATCTAGCCCAGTTGACCACGTTTCGACAGGAGGCCCAGAAGGAGCTGGTGGCGGTGGAGGGCAAACTCATCAAGCGGGCGGCGGCCATCACCGAGTACCCCGACACTGGAGTCTTCATCCCGGAGCCGGCTGGGGACGACACCGAGGCGCCGCCAGAGTGGTTCGGGTTGAACCCGGAGGAGGGCGAGGACTCGGCCGAGGTGATCAACTCCAGTGACGAGGGAGAAGACGACGAGGAGGAGGAAGGCGAAGAGGGGGCGTCAGGGGTCGGAGCGGACGGCCAGCCCCAACTCGACCGTGCCTCCAACAACGATCCGCACCCGAATGAGCTGGCTGCCGCTGGAGGGGACCGAGCGGGGACCGACCAGCCGGCCGCTCGACCAGCCGGCGCCACCGACTCCACCACTCCGCCGAACCCGTCCGCCGATCCCTAGGCTGCCACTTTACTTTTTATTTCTCCCTGTTTATCAGTCTCAACAAACTTTGTTAGCTTTGCACAATTCCACCCGCAGGGTGTATTTGGAACTTATGGTGGATGTCGGCCAAGGGCCTTTGATGGGTACATATTTTATCCAAGTTCTACCTTTCCTTGCCTTCTACTCTTTTGGCTTTTTCCTTTGCCGCCTTCCCTTGGTTGTCGTCTTGCCAGCCGAACATCCGCTCTATGGACTGTGGCTGGATCAAGTACTTCGCCACTTTTGGGAAGGCAAGTACTTGGCCGGCTAGAGTTTTCTTGGCAAGTTAAGTAGAAGCCGGCCGGCCGGTTGCTCGGCAACCGGTTGGTGAGGTGAGAAGCCGGCTTGGACTATGTAAATGCCTTAAGTCCTTAGCCATTTTTCATGCAGGCGCCCTTTTCGCCTTGACTCCTGCCGCCCGAACAGCTGCTCTGCAGGCTACGGCCTCTAGCAGGAGAAAGCTAGGGTGCCAACACACTACTTGTCCGGCGCAGGAAGCATCTCATAGTACAAGGCGGCAAGTCCCCGGGTCGACTGGTCGAACCCGGTGCCGGACAGATTAATGAAATGACATAAATGATAGACATAATACTTATCATATAGATAAAAGAGGACAGTCCCCGAGCTCTTCCCGGGGAACCCAAAGTATTCGTACTTAATACAAAAGTTGGCGTGGTACATACTTCATCAACTGTAAAACCTTCGAAGGAGGTTCGCATTCCATGGTCGCTCCGTCTCTTTGCCGGAGTCATCTCTTTTGCGTGCTCGAGGCTTCTGAGTGTCGATGAGGTTGTAGGAGTCGTTGCCCAACACCTTGCTGATGATGAAGGGGCCTTCCCAAGGTGCCGAGAGCTTGTGCTGGCCGGCTGTTCGCTAGATCAGTCGGAGCACAAGGTCTCCTTCTTGGAAGGATCTTTGCTTGAACTTTCTGTTGTAGTATCGGCGCAGGCTCTGCTGGTAGATGGTGGACCGGCTGAGTGCCAACAGCCGGCCCTCTTCCAGCAGATCAACGTCATCTTGTCGTGCTTCTTCCGCTTCCTCTATGGTGTACATGGTGACTTGAGGGGAGTCGAATTCTATGTCCGTCGGGATGACGGCTTCGGCACCATAGACGAGAAAGAAAGGCGTAAAGCCGGTTGACTTGTTCAGAGTTGTGCGCAGGCTCCAGAGGACGGCCGGAAGCTCGTCGAGCTAGCAGCCGGCTGACCGCTCCAGAGGCTCGACTAGTCGGGGCTTGATGCCAGATAAAATGAGGCCGTTCGCTCGCTCCACCTAGTCGTTTGACTACGGATGGGCAATAGACGCTAGGTCCAGTCAGATGCCTTGCGTCGCGCAGAAATGGGCCAAGGCACCTTTGGCGAAGCTCGTGCCATTGTTGGTGATGATGCTGTGTGGTATGCCATACCAGATGGTGATGTCGGAGATGAAAGTCACAGTAGTCGAACCATTCAACTTCTTGATTGGTTTTGCTTCTATCCACTTGGTGAACTTGTCCACCGCGACAAGCAGATGAGTCAAGCCACCTCTTGCTGTCTTGAATGGTCCCACCATATCCAGGCCCCAAACGGCAAAAGGACATGCGATGGGAATAGTCTTGAGTGCAGAAGCCGGCTAGTGAGGCTTTGAACGAAACTTCTGGCACCCTTTGCATTTCTGGACCAAGTCCTTGGCGTCTTCTAGGGCAGTCGGCCAGAAAAAACCATGGCAGAAAGCCTTGGCCACCAGAGGCGTTGAGGCCGCGTTGTGACCACACTCGCCCTGATGGATATCTTTGAGGATTGCCTGTCCTTGTTCTGGCTCGACGCAGCGCTGGTAAACACCAGTGATACTGCGCCTTACAAGCTCTCTGTTGACTATGGTGTACACTGCCGCCCGGCGTTGCACTTGCCAGGCCGAGATCTCGTCGGTTGGCAGCTCTTTTTTCACCAAAAAATGAGGATGGGCTGGGCCCATGAAGGTGCTGCAATTTCTTTGACTGTCAGGACTGCCACTTGTACGAGGGCGGCTTGGCTGGGAGGCGGTGGGTTGGAGTCGGCCGCCACTTGCTGAGTTGATGAAGTCCCTGAGACGACTACTGCAGTCCCCGGGTTGTCCGCCGAAGTTCCCGTGCCGGCTGGTGGGGGTCTTAAGTCGGATCCGACTGCTTCAGGATGAGCCAGCACAAATATGGAATCTGACTCTGGTGATGGCTTGATGGACGGCTTGAGGAGTCGTTGCAAGGCAACATCGGTTGGTATTGCTTGCCAATTCGTGCCAAGGCGTCGGCTTGCTCATTGTCATTTCTTGGCACATGAAGGAACTCATACCCTGCAAAGTATCTGCTGAGTTGTTGTACGAGAAAAGCCATATTTACATCCTTGGCATCCCAGTCGCCTGATGACTGTTAGACCACCAAATCGGAGTCTCCGTAACACAAGATCCGGCGAATGCCGAGTTCTTTGGCAAGCCGGAGCCCGTGAATGAGTGCTTTGTATTCAGCAACATTGTTGGAGGCGGCAAAGTGAATTTGCAGCGCATATCTGAGCTTTACGCCCTTGGGGGAGGTGAGAACGACGCCGGCTCCCAAACCGGTGCGCATTTTTGAACCATCAAAATGCATCCGCCAATGGGTGGAATCTGGCGCTGGCGGCAAGTACTGGGTCTCGGCCCAGTCGACGAGGAAGTCGGCCAGTGCTTGTGACTTGATGGCGGTGCGAGGCTGGTAGTAGATGGTGTAGGGGGCCAAATCTATGGCCCACTTGGCCACTAGGCCCGAGGCATCTCGACTTCCAATAATCTCAGCAAGCGAAGCTGTGCAGACCACAATGATTGGGTGCTCTTGGAAGTATGGCTTCAGTCTCTTGGTAGGAAAGTGCACGCCATAGCACATATTTTGATAGTGGGGGTAGTTCTGCTTGGAGGCGGACAGTACTTTGCTTAGGTAATACACTGGCCTCTGGATTGGTAGGGCTTTGCCTTCTTCTTTCCGTTCCACCACTATGACTGTACTAACCAGCTGACTGGTAGCGGCAATGTAGAGGAGCATTGGTTCCTTAGGATTCGGGGCCGCCAAGATAGGCGGGGTGGTCAACATCTTCTTGAGTTGGAGAAAAGCTTCGTCCGCCTTGTCATTCCACTCGAAAAAGGTGGTCTTCTTCATGAGCTGGTACAGGGGAAGAGCCTTCTCGCCCAGCCGACTGATGAAACGGCTAATAGATGCCAAGCAGCCGGTACATTTTTGCACATCCAGCATTCGGGTGGGTATTTCCATCCTTTCGATGGCCTTGATCTTCACAGGGTTGTACTCTATGCCGCGCTCTGAGACCAGAAAACCAAGAAGCTGGCCGGCTGGTACCCCAAAGACACACTTCCCCGGGTTGAGCTTGATCTGAAATCGGCGCAGGTTCTCGAAAGTCTCCCTAAGATCCTCCGGTAGCGTCCCACGCTTCTCTATCTTCACCACCATATCATCTACATAGACATGAGCGTGGCTGCCGAGTTGTTTGAGGAGACACTTCTGCATGCAACGCTGAAAGGTAGCGCCGACATTTTTTAAGCCGAATGTCATGGTCAGTTAGCAGAAGGCTCCAAACGGCATGATGAAGGTGGTCTTCATCCTGTCGGCCGGGTCCAGCTTGATCTGGTGATACCTAGAGTATGCATCCAAAAAGCTCAACAGCTCGCATCCGGCTGTAGAGTTGATCACTTGGTCGATTCTGGGCAGAGTAAATGGATCTTTGGGGCATGCTTTGTTGAGGCTAGTATAATCAATGCACATGCGCCACTGCTTGCTCTTCTTCAGCACTAGGACTGGATTGGCTAACCATTCTGGAAAGAACACCTCCATGATGAAGCTGGCTGCCACGAGCCGGGCTATCTCTTCTCCAACAACTCTTCTTTTCTCTTCTGATAGGCGGCACAAGGGTTGCCGGACAGGCTTGGCATCAGATCGGACGTGTAACTTGTGCTCGACGAATTCCGTTGGTAAACCTGGCATGTCTTTGGGGGACCATGCGAAGATGTCCCGATTCTCATGAAGGAAATCGACAAGCTCGCCTTCCTATTTACTGTCAAGGTTTGCGCCAATGGTAGCATACCCCTCCGGGTGCTCCGGGTCCAAAGGTATCTTCTTTGTTTCTTTGGCCGGCTTGAATGAGCCCTCCGCTTCCGACTCCTTGGGGTCAGGTGACATTTCCGGCTGCTTGCCTGCCATTGCCACAACCCGGTCAAGGAGCCGTTTCTTTGCTGCGATTACGAGGGACTCGGCTAACCGGCTGCTCTCCGCCGCGCAGGCGGACGACTTCTTGTAGTCTCTTGCTACGGTCAGGATTCCCTTAGAGCTTGGCATCTTCATCTTTAGGTAAGCATATTGGGGGACTGCCATGAACTTGGCCAAGGCAGGTCGGCCAAGCAGTGCATGATAAGGGCTCTCAAGGTCCACCACCTCAAACCAGTCTGGCTCTCGGCGGAAATGAGTTTTGTCCCAGAAGAGGACATCTATCTGAGTCTTGCCGATTGGTGAGCAGGAACGACCAGGAACTATGCCATGGAAAACAGTCCGACTAGGTTGAAGGTGTCTCTGCTTGATTCCCAATTTCTCCATGGTATCCTTGTACAGAATGTTGATGTTGCTGCCATCTATCAGGACTCGGGAAAAACAGGCAGCCCACCTCTCTGTAGAAAACATGGCGTCTAGCACCAAGGCATAGGAGCCGGGGCTTGGCATCACTTCCGGGTGGTCATCTCTGCTCCAGCTAATGGGTTTCTCTGACCAATGCATGAACTCGGGAGTCTCTGATGCTACTGCATTCACTTCTAACTGCTGATGCCGCCTGCTGCGCCTATCGTCGGCCACACTGGCGAACATGACGTAGGCCCCATGCTCTTCGGGATAATCATCTTGCACGACGCTGACTGGCCGAGCCGCCGGCTGCTGCGGGGGAGGAGGCGACGGGCCGACAGGGGGAGCGGGCTGGAGTCCGTCACCCTTGGCAATCCTAGTGAGCCAATGGCACTTCCGAGTGGTGTGATTGGATGGCTTTGCACCACTGTGGAACTTGCAGGGAGCATCGAGAGTCTGTTCGTACGAGAAAGCGGGCAGCCAGTTAGGCTTGCCGCCCTTCTGACGCTTGGGATGAGGCTGCTCTTTTGGTTGTCGATCTTCAACTGCCGCCACCTGCCGGCTTGTGGAAGTCGGCTACGCGGCCTTGCGCTTGTTGTCGTTCAGCTGCTGCTGCCGACTGGCGTCACCAGCCGGGGTCCGAGAGGCTTGGGGGGCCACCTTGCCCGACGCGTTGGCTTGAATTTCCGCCTTCATGGACGAGTCAGTTGTGGCGTACTTGTCTGCTATGATTAGCAGCTCGTCAAGGGTCGCTGGCTCGTCGCAGAGGAGTCGGTGCTTGAGGAGGGTGCCCTCTCGGCACTCGGCAGTGAAGTACTCGATGGGCTGCACCTCGTGCACGCCCTCGCAAGAGTTGCGTAGCTCGGCCCAGCGTGTGAGATAGTCGTGAGTCGACTCATTGGGGCCTTGGACGCACAGGGAGAGCTGGCGAGGCTTGGGCGGCCGCTTGTACGTGCTGGTGAAGTTGCAGATGAATGCTTCAGTAAAGTCAACCCAGTTGTTGACGCTACGGGGCTTCAGGCTGTTCAGCCATGTCCGTCCATGCCCTGGAGCATGAGGGGGACGTACTTCACGGCAACGTGCTTGTTGCCATTGGAGATGCTGATGGCTATGGAGTAGTCGACCAGCCAGTCCTTCGGCTTCATGGAGTCGGTGTACTTGGGGGTATCTCTTGGGAGAGTGAACCCTTTGGGAAAGGGCTCATCTCGGATGCGGGGGCCAAAACAAGGCGGACCCAGCTCGTCTTCCTCTTCTATCGCCAGGGCCTGATTAAGGCGGTCGATCCGATGGCGAGCATTGTTTTCTCTGATTCCTTCTCGGCAGCCGAGGCAGTCATCGAGTGAGGGGTGGTCAACAGGCGGCGGGGAGATGCGCCTCTCCCTGCGGGGAGGAGGCGGCAGGCAGTCGTCACGCCGTCGCACTGCTCTTGGGCGGCCGTCTTGGTCGCGCTCGATGGTGACGTGAGTCCGGCTATGGCTGGCAGCCGGCTCCTTGTCTCTTATATCATGGACGCCGCCAGTCGGCGTCCAGGATGTTGCGCCTTGGTCTCGGCGAGGTGGTGGGTCGTCATTTCGCCGGTTGGGCGCTTCAGTGCGGCACCCGGCATCTTGCTGCTCAGCAGCCACGTCCAGGAGCTGCTGAACTCGCTCCATCAGGTGGCGACGCTCATCGCCCTCGAGCTTGTCTAGCTCGTCTGCTACCACTTGGGCAGCTCATATGTTCTCTGCAGGCGTGGCATAGATGGGACGGTCTGTCCCGAACATGTTGGCGATGGCCACGCCATGTTGCATGATCAGGCCAACGCGGCTAGGCCCACCAGAAGCCAGAGTGCCGCCCACAGCACGGTCCATCTCCTGCTGGTAGGCCTCCGAAAGGCGTATCATGTTGGCCAGCCGGCTGGCGCTCTCGACGAGCTGGACGTGGCGCGCTTCCAGCGTCTCGGCGTTGGCGTCTTCCGGGATCGGCGCAGCCAAGTCTTGCATTGTCGTCTGCAACGGGTCCTGACCGCCCCCGTCAGAGTGCTCGCCGTGGCTGATCACGAGCACCTCCGTGACGGTGCTGCCACCCCTGTCCGCGTGAGGAAGCGGCTCATCATAGACCACCACATTGGAGGGGAACATGTCGAGCGAAGCCGTGTCGGTGTCAACCAACATCCGGTCGGTGGAGCCAATCGACTCCAAGTCAGTAGCAGGCTCGCTGGCGACGTGGAGCTGATCGAGGAGGCCCACAGGGCGGCCTTCGAGGCCGTTGGTGCCCGCGTCGGACGCGGGCTCGTCGGAGAGGCGAATCTTGCCAACAATATCGGCGAGGCAGCTCACTGCGCACATGATCTACGCACCGTGCAGCGCCTCGGCACAGACGTCGTCCGGCGTGCCGGGCTGGCTGCGCTCGCCAGGAAGGAACAGGGTTCCCGTCCAGAACAGATCTCCGGGAGACGGTGCACCTAGCCCCACAGTGGGCGCCAAATGTCGGGGGTTGGGTGTGACATATGCCAAAGGATGGCTTATCATGGTGGGAGCGAGTAGAACGTCGCCGGTGCCTGAAAGCGGGATGAGGCGTAGACACGAACGCCGGTGTACTTTACCCAGGTTCGGGGCTCTCCTAAGAGATAACACCCCTAGTCCTGCTCTGCGGGGTTTCCGCATGATCACTAGTGTATAAGTGGTACAATGGTGCTTCTCGAGTTGTTTGCTAGAGGTGTTAGAGGGTAGACACGCTCTCTCATCCTCTAGGTATGAGTCTAGTCCTAACAGGGCCCAACCCTTTGCATGGGTGCCCTGGGGGGTTTATATAGGCCTACCCCCAGGAGTACAATGGTAATCTGGCCGGGCATAGGGCCGAGTCGACATTCTCTCTGGTCGCCGGCCTCTTGGCCGACAGCTGGGGCCCGCAGCCTGGTGGGCCCCGCCGCCTGGTCTGGTACGGAGCCGACAAGCCACTCCCGCTGCTTGGGGGTCTTGCCGGCTGCTGATCACTATAGCCGTAACGCTAATGACGCAGGCTTGGTCGGGGAGGCATGGCTACAGTCCCGCCGCCTGGTGGGTGATCACTATTGCCACCTCGTGTCTCATCTGGTTGATGGCGCCTGGGGCCCAAGGGAGGGATTGGCCGCCTGCTGGTAGTCGGCTCCTCTGAGGTCTGGCTGCCCAGCCTCCTCCGACTTCATGGCTCTGGCTGCTAGGTAGGGCCCGCCGTCTGCAAGTTGTACCTGAAAGGCTTCATGGGAACAGGACTCCGCCTGTCAGGTGTGACGTGTGGGGGAGAGGCAACAGTGTCGCGTCGTGCGGAGATCTCCGCCTGTACGGGGCACTGTGGCCACGCCCGTCCCTGGTTCGGGGGGAAGGCTCGCACTATAGCCGTACCCTGTCTTGTCTTCTTAATGGGGGCGCAGACTTTGAGGGCACCATGGGCCGACAGCTAGGAGCCAGCCTCTCTAGAGGCCGCTTGGTAGGAGTCGGCCCGCCTTGGAGCCGCCTTCCTGAGCATGGCTGATACGTCTCTGTCGTATCTATAATTTTTGATTGTTCCATGCAAATATTCTACAACTTTCATATACTTTTGGCAACTTTTTATACTATTTTTGGGACTGGCATATTGATCAAGTGCCCAGTGCCAGTTCCCGTTTGTTGCATGTTTTTTTGTTTCGCAGAATATCCATATCAAACAGAGTCCAAACAGAATACAAACTGACGGAGATATTTTTGGACTATATATGATTTTTGGGAAGGAAAATCCATGCGAGACGGTGCCCAAGGTGGCCACGAGGCAGGGGCGCGCCTACCCCCCTGGGCGCACCCCTGACCCTCATGGGCCACCCGTAAGGCAGTTGATGTCCTTCTTTCACTGCAAGAAAGCTAATATCCGGATAGAGATCGTGTTACAATTTTAGCCCAATCGGAGTTACGGATCTCCGGGAATATAAGAAACAGTGAAAGGGAAGAATCTAGGAACGCAGAAACAGAGAGAGACAGAGAGACAGATCCAATCTCGGAGGGGTTCTCACCCCTCCCGTGCCATGGAGGCCATGGACCAGAGGGGAAACCCTTCTCCCATCTAGGGAGGAGGTCAAGGAAGAAGAAGAAGGAGGGGGGCTCTCTCCCCCTCGCTTCCGGTGGCACCAGAGTGCCACCGGGGGCCATCATCATCACCGCGATCTACACCAACACCTCCGCCATCTTCACCAACATCTCCATCACCTCCCCCCTCTATCTACAGCGGTCCACTCTCCCGCAACCCGCTGTACCCTCTACTTAAACATGGTTCTTTATGCTTCATATTATTATCCAATGATGTGTTGCCATCCTATGATGTCTGAGTAGATTTTCCTTGTCCTATCGGTGGTTGATGAATTGCTATGATTGATTTAATTTTCTTGTGGTTATGTTGCTGTTCTTTGGTACCCATCATATGATTGCGCGCGTGGATCACACCATAGGGTTAGTTGTATGTTGATAGGACTATGTGTTGGAGGGCAAGAGTGACAGAAGCTTCAACCTAGCATAGAAATTGATGCATACGGGATTGAAGGGGGACCAATATATCTTAATGCTACGGTTGGGTTTTACCTTAATGAATGTTAGTAGTTGCGGATGCTTGCTAATAGTTCCAATCATAAGTGCATAGAATTCCAAGTCAGGGATGACATGCTAGTAGTGGCCTCTCCCACATAATACTTGCTATCGGTCTAGTAAAGTAGTCAATCGCTTAAGGGACAATTTTGCAACTCCTACCACCGCTTTTCCACACTCTCTATATTTACTTTATTGTTTCTTTATCTAAACAGCCCCTAGTTTTTATTTACGTAATCTTTATTATCTTGCAAGCCTATCCAACAACACCTACAAAGTACTTCTAGTTTCATACTTGTTCTAGGTAAAGCGAACGTCAAGCGTACGTAGAGTTGTATCGGTGGTCGATAGAACTTGAGGGAATATTTGTTCTGCCTTTAGCTCCTCGTTGGGTTCGCCACTCTTACTTATCGAAAACTGTTGTGATCCCCTATACTTGTGGGTTATCAAGACCTTTTTCTGGCGCCGTTGCCGGGGAGAAATTGCGTGGGGTGAATATTGTCGTGTGTGCTTGTTTGCTTTATCACTAAGTAATTTTTATTTGCTGTTCTTAGTTGTTTTCTATCTTTAGTTATGGGTAGGAAATGCAAAATACCAAAAAAATTAGTTGTACCTACTAAACCAATGGTTGAAGAACCACTCAAAATCTATCACACTGCTGAAGCTTATTACTTGGATCATCTTCAATCCCTATGTGCTCATGCTGAAACCCCAACTAGCTTAGTTGAGGGCAAATCTTTAGATGAGCATGCTTATTATGTGCGACACCGAATATCTGAAAAGGGAAAAACTTTACTGGATCAAATTCATCGTTTTCAATGCTATGCTTGGAATTTATGTGAAATATATGATTATACTTGTTGTTCTGAAGACCCTAAGAAACACCTTCCCTACTAATGTTTGTTTAGTGATAATGGAATCGTATCCTCTTATGCTAAGGGTGTTCATAGTTACTATGATGTTCAACAAATTGAAGAATTTGTTGCTTTTAAGGGTTCTTACGAAATTGCTTCTTTGATTGAAAAGTATGATGCTACTCTTTACAAATCTGAAATTTTTTCCATACTTAAATATTGCTATGATAATTATGCTTCTAATGCCTATGTTGAACCATATATTGAGGACTACTCCGCTGTCCAAGAAGAGACTAATATTTTGCAGGAGTCTATGGAAGAAGAAATTGATGAAACTGTGAGGTCATTGGATGAAAAAGATGAGGAGGAGAGCGAAGAACAAAAGGAGGAAGAGCGAATTAGCTACCTGTGCCTACCTTCTAATGAGAGTAACTCTTCAACTCATACATTGTTTAATTTCCCTTCATGCTTACCGAAGGATGATTGCTATGATGATTGTTATGATCCCGTTGATTCTTTTGAAATATCCCTTTTTGATGATGCTTGCTATGCTTGTGACCAAGATGCCAATATGAACTTGCTATAGTTCCTTATGTTAAACATGAAATTGTTGCTATTGCACCCACACATGATAGTCCTATTATCTTTTTGAATTCTCCAAACTACACTATATCAGAGAAGTTTGCTCTTATTAAGGAATATATTGATGGGTTGCCTTTTACCGTTGCACATGATGATTTTGATGAATATAATATGCATGTGCTTGCTGCTCCTACTTGCAATTATTATGAGAGAGGAACTATATCTCCACCTATCTATGTTTCCAATATGATAAAATTGCAAGAGACTGTTTATACTATGAATTGGCATTTACCTTGTGTGCATGAATTGTTCTTTTATGACATGCCGATGCATAGGAAGAGAGTTAGACTTCGTTATTGCATGATATATTTTACTTTGTGCTCACTACTCAATTATAAATCATTGTTAATTAAAATTGGCTTTGATATACCTTGGGATCCGGGTGGATTCATTACTTGAGCACTATATGCCTAGCTTAATGGCTTTAAAGAAAGCGCTGCCAGGAAGAAAACCCGGAAGTTTTAGGGAGTCATTTATTTCTGTTGAGTGCTTTCATATAGTTTAAAAACAACAAAAATAAATAGGGGAACCCAAAACTTTTTCAAAAAGGAAAGCGAAAGTGAGAAAGACAAGCATTGTTGAAGTGGGAGCTAGCCTTGAACTTTGTTCATGCTCACGGAAACTTTGTGAATCTTGATTACAGAAAATTTTCAATAAAAATAATTATCCCCTTGTACAATTCCATTGTATTATAAAAAATAATGTGCCAAGGTTTTCCTTTAGGATGTTTACATTTGCTTGATGGTTTGTACGGTGTAGGACAGAAACTTTGGCTGTAGTGCGCGATTTTACATTTTTAGCTGGAATGTCAAATGGTTCTGATTCTTTTGCAGTGTCTTCCTATACAAATTGTTTATTTTTCCTAATTTTGGTAGAAGTTTTCAAGTATCAGAAGTATGGTGAATGTTCAGATTATTACAGACTGTTCTGTTTTAGATAGATTCTGTTTTTGATGCATAGTTTGCTTGTTTTGATGAAACTATCGATTCATATCAGTGGATTAAGCCATGAAAAAGTTATATTACAGTAGACACAATGCAAAAACAAAATATGAATTGGTTTCCAACAGTACTTAGAGTAGTGATTTTCTTTATGATACTAACAGATCTTACCGAGTTTTCTGTTGAAGTTTTGTGTGGATGAAGTGTTCGATGATCGAGAAGGTCTCGATGTGAGAAGAAGGAAGAGAGGTAAGAGCTCAAGATTGGGGATGCCCGAGGCACCCCAAGTAAACATTCAAGGAGACTCAAGCATCTAAGCTTGGGGATGCCCCGGAAGGCATCCCCTCTTTCTTCAACAAGTATCGGTATGTTTTCGGATTCGTTTCGTTCATGCGATATGTGCAATCTTGGAGCGTCTTTTGCATTTAGTTTTCATTTTTATTTTATGCACCGTGCTGGTATGAGATAGTCCTTGGTTTATTTATATAATTCTCTATTCACTTCACTTATATCTTTTGAGTATGGCTTTATAGAATGCTTCATGTGCTTCACTTATATCATTTGAAGTTTGCATTGCCTGTTTCTCTTTACATAGAAAACCGCCATTTGTAGAATGCTCTTTTGCTTCACTTAGATTTGTTAGAGCAAGGGCATATCTTTTGTAGAAAGAATTAAACTCTCTTTCTTCACTTATATCTATTTGGAGAGATGACAGGAACTGGTCATTCACATGGTTAGTCATAAAATCCTACATAAAACTTGTAGATACTGAATATGATATGTTTGATTCCTTGCAATAGTTTTGCGATATAAAGATGGTGATATTAGATTCATGCTAGTGGGTAGTTGTGGATTGTAGAAATACTTGTGTTGAGGTTTGTGATTCCCGTAGCATGCATGTATGGTGAACCGTTATGTAACGAAGCCGGAGCATGATTTATTTATTGATTGTCTTCATTGTGAGTGGCGGTCGGGGACGAGCGATGGTCTTTTCCTACCAATCTATCCCCCTAGGAGCATGCGCATAGTACTTTGTTTCGATGACTAATAGATTTTTGCAATAAGTATGTGAGTTCTTTATGACTAATGTTGAGTCCATGGATTATATGCACTCTCACCCTTCCACCATTGCTAGCCTCTCTAGTATCGCGCAACTTTCGCCGGTACGTTAAACCCACCATATATCTTCCTCAAAACAGCCACCATACCTACCTATCATGGCATTTCCATAGCCATTCCGAGATATATTGCCATGCAACTTCCATCATCATCATATACATGACTTGAGCATTCATTGTCATATTGCTTTGCATGATCGTAAGATAGCTAGCATGATGCTTTCATGGCTTGTCCGCTTTTTGATGTCATTGCTACGCTAGATCATTGCACATCCCGGTACACCACCTGAGGCATCCATATAGATTCATCCTTTGTTCTAGACATTGAGTTGTAAGTAAATAAAAGTGTGATGATCATCATTATTAGAGCATTGCCCCAGTGAGGAAAGGATGATGGAGACTATGATTCCCCCATAAGTCAGGATGAGACTCCAGACTTTACAAAAAAATAAAAGAGGCCAAAGAAGACCAAATAAAAAAAGAGGCCAAAGAAGCACACCAGAAAAAACAAAAAAAACAAAAAAATGAGAGAAAAAGAGAGAAGGGGCAGTGCTACTATCCTTTTTCCACATTTGTGCTTCAAAGTGGCACCATGTTCTTCATATAGAGAGTCTCTTGAGTTATCACTTTCATATACTAGTGGGAATTTTCATTATAGAACTTGGCTTGTATATTCCGATGATGGGCTTCCTCAAATGCCCGAGGTCTTCATGAGCAAGCAAGTTGGATGCACACCCACTTAGTTTCAGTTGGAGCGTTCATACACTTATAGCTCTAGTGCATCCGTTGCATGGCAACCCCTACTCACTCACATTGATATCTATTTATGGGCATCTCCATAGCCCGTTGATACGCCTAGTTGATGGGAGACTATCTTCTCCTTTTTGTCTTCTCCACCATCATATTCTATTCCACTTATAGTGTTATGTCCATGGCTCATGGTCATGTATTGCGTGAAAGTTGAAAAGGTTTGAGAACGTCAAAAGTATGAAACAATTGCTTGGCTTGTCATCAGGGTTGTGCATGATGTGAATATTTTGTGTGGTGAAGATGGAGCATAGCCAGACTAAATGATTTTGTGGGGATAACTTTCTTTGGCCATGTTATTTTGAAAAGACATGATTGCTTTATTAGTACGCTTGAAGTATTATTGTTTTTATGTCAAATGATAGACTATTGCTTTGAATCACTCGTATCTTAATATTCATGCCATGATTAGATATATGATCAAGATTATGCTAGGTAGCATTCCACATCAAAATTTATCTTTTTTATCATTTAGCTACTCGAGGACGAGCAGGAATTAAGCTTGGGGATGCTGATACGTCTCCGTCGTATATATAATTTTGATTGTTCCATGCCAATATTCTACAGCTTTCATATACTTTTGGCAACTTTTTATACTATTTTTGGGACTAACATATTGATCCAATGCCCGGTGCCAATTCCCGTTTGTTGCATGTTTTTTGTTTCGCAGAATATCCATATCAAACGGAGTCTAAACGGGATAAAAACTTACACAGAGTTTTTTTGGAATATATATGATTTTTGGGAAGAAAAATCCACGCAAGACGGTGCCCGAGGTGGCCACGAGGCAGGGGGCGCGCCTGCCCCCCTGGGCGCACCCCTGACCCTCGTGGGCCACCCGTAAGGCGGTATATGCCTTCTTTCGCCGCAAGAAAGCTAATATCCGGATAGAGATCGTGTTAAACTTTCAGCCCAATCGGAGTTACGGATCTCTGGGAATATAAGAAACGGTGAAAGGGAAGAATCTGGGAACGCGAAAACAGAGAGAGACAGAGAGACAGATCCAATCTCGGAGGGGCTCTCGCCCCTCCCGTGCCATGGAGGCCATGGACCAGAGGGGAAACCCTTCTCCCATCTAGGGAGGAGGTCAAGGAATAAGAAGAAGGAGGGGGCTCTCTCCACCTCGCTTCCGGTGGCACCGGAGTGCCACCGGGGGCCATCATCATCACCGCGATCTACACCAACACCTCCGCCATCTTCACCAACATCTCCATCACCTTCCCCCTCTATCTACAGCGGTCCACTCTCCCGCAACCCGTTGTACCCTCTACTTGAACATGGTGCTTTATGCTTCATATTATTATCCAATGATGTGTTGCCATCCTATGATGTCTGAGTAGATTTTCGTGGTCCTATCGGTGGTTGATGAATTGCTATGATTGATTTAATTTGCTTGTGGTTATGTTGCTGTCCTTTGGTGCCCATCATATGATTGCGCGTGTGGATCACACCATAGGGTTAGTTGTTTGTTCATAGGACTATGTATTGGAGGGCAAGAGTGACAGAAGCTTCAACCTAGCATAGAAATTGATGCATACGAGATTGAAGGGGGGCCAATATATCTTAATGCTACGGTTGGGTTTTACCTTAATGAATGTTAGTAGTTGCCGATGCTTGCTAATAGTTCCAATCATAAGTGCATAGAATTCCAAGTCAGGGATGACATGCTAGCAGTGGCCTCTCCCACATAATACTTGCTATCGGTCTAGTAAAGTAGTCAATTGCTTAAGGGACAATTTCACAACTCCTACCACCGCTTTTCCACACTCGCTATATTTACTTTATTGTTTCTTTATATAAACAGCCCCTAGTTTTTATTTACGTAATCCTTATTATCTTGCAAGCCTATCCAACAACACCTACAAAGTACTTCTAGTTTCATACTTGTTCTAGGTAAAGCGAACGTCAAGCGTACGTAGAGTTGTATCGGTGGTCGATAGAACTTGAGGGAATATTTGTTCTGCCTTTAGCTCCTCGTTGGGTTCGACACTCTTACTTATTGAAAACTGTTGCGATCCCCTATACTTGTGGGTTATCAATGGCCGTCTTGTGGCAGTCGGCCATTCTGCCAGCCGGCCACCAGAAGGCGGTGCTTCATCTTGCCGTCTTCAGGGGCTCAGCCGGCCCCGATGTTTTAAAAGGCTCGGGGGCTCGTGTTAGGCTACCCGTGGCCCATTACTCTGACAACCTGCCTCAAGATTCCCAAGGTCACGGATGAGGCCATCATCTCCGCATTCTTCGACGGTGTTCGTGACGTCAAGATGAAGGAAGAGCTCACCATCCACGAGGAGCTCCGCACGTCTCAGGAGCTGTTCAACCTGGCGACCAAGTGCGCGAGAGCTGAGGAGGGGCGCCTTTCCCTCCTTGAGCTGCCAGCCGCAGGCACAAAAGAGAAGAAAGCCAAGGCCAAGGACGTGAAGCGCAAGGAAGCGGTAGTGCTAGCTGTGGAGCCCGACACCAAATGGGGCAGATATCAGTCCGAGTCATCCAAGAACAGCCGATCATTCCGCGCCTTCCACAACCTGAACACCCACAACACCAGCGACTGCCAAGAGCTTCGAGCCCTACATGAGGGACGCTATGGTCGACACCCCGAGTGCAGCGACCGGGGCTATGGCCATGGAGGAGGACGAGGAGGCGGACACTGGGACGACCGTGGCCCGCACCAGGAATGGCGCGACAGGCCTCGTGAAGACCGCTGGCAGGATCATCCTCACGAGGGGCCCTGGAGGGACCAGCCTCGTGAGGATCGCCCCCAAGACAACGCCGGTCTTCCTCCACTGCCGCCAAGAAGGAACGACGACCATCATCAAGACGAGGGGCCTGGGGGCTTCCAGGAGCCGCGTGCAATCGCCTGCATCTTGGGCGGCTCCCAGGCCCCAGCCTCTCAATGCATCTTCAAACGGTTCGCTCGCGAGGTGAACACGGCGCTCCCCAAGCTTGAGGTTGTGCGCCCGCTCAAGTGGTCCCGGTGCGTCATCATTTTCGAGTCGGCAGATCAGCTCAAGTGGTCCCGGTGCGTCATCATTTTCGAGTCGGCAGATCAGCTCAAGTGTGCGGCCACCGCCGGCGTCCTCCTGATGTTGTGTTCCCCAGTCATCAGCAATGTGCA
Organism: Triticum aestivum; assembly: GCF_018294505.1. NCBI lineage: Eukaryota > Viridiplantae > Streptophyta > Magnoliopsida > Poales > Poaceae > Triticum > Triticum aestivum. The sequence continues at coordinate 220,954,201 of NC_057794.1, read as the reverse complement.
GGTTACCAAGACCCTCATCGACGGCGGTGCAGGGCTCAACGTCATGTCCGTCGACACCTTCGACAACCTCCAAGTGCCATATGAGAAGCTCCAGCCTACCAAACCTTTCTCGGGAGTGATCGACGGCTCTGCCACACCGATAGGGCAGGTCCACCTGCCTGTCACCTTCGGCACAAGCGACAACTATCGCACCGAGCTCATCGACTTTGACGTCGCGCACATCTGCCTGCCGTACAACGCCATCCTCGGGTATCCGGCCCTAGCAAAGTTCATGGTGGTCACCCACCACGGCTACAACGTCCTCAAGATGCCTGGAAGTGGGGGGTCATCACGGTCCCGTGTGAAGAAAGGGATGCGGCGTGCTCCCTCGAGCGCGCCTTCCAAGCTGCAGCAATCGATGACCCTCACAGGAGAAGTGAGGGCCCTCCGGAGGCCATCCCCAAGAAGAAGAAGCTGCACCATGCAGAACCTCAGGAGGATGGCATCGTGGCGGGAGCCTCGTCAGGATCAGCATCCGTCCCAGGGGCGCCTCCCTCCATCGCGTAGGAAGGCGCGCCTAGTGGCCTCCTCGGGCAGGGCTCGGGGGCTCTCTTCTGGAGGGCCTCAGGCCTTGTCAACCTCATGAGGGAGGTGCTTGGGCGCCACCTAGAGGCGTGCCACGCGACACGTTTTCCTCAGGAGCACGCAAGGCAAGGGGTGCCCACCACTCAGGAGTTCATCGCCAAAACCACGCAGGAACTGCAAGATGCAAGAGCCATGCACGGCGATAGCCGCTCAAAGGGCGTGGCCCACCACCCAGGCGAGGGTGCTGAGCTGCGTGTCTGCATCGACGTCCCAGAGCTCAGGAGGGCCGCGTCTCAGGAGCGCTTCTGGCCTTCGCGCGTGGGCCGCTGTGAGGGCCTGCCACACAGCTATGTTCGCATGCCCCTCGGCTTGCCGAGCGTGGCGTCATCCTATCAGCGTGATTTGTAGCGAGACCTGGCGGCTCAAGAGGCCAGGCACCGCGTCGTCCTGGAGGGAATGGATACTGTCTTCAGGAAGCCTCCTGAGCCCCCAGAGCCTCCCGAGGCTCAGGTCTCCAGTGGCTCATGAGGAGTCCCTTCTTCGACGCACGCCTTCAGCTGCACCAACTTTGCTTCGTCGACAGAACCAGGTGATACCTTCCAAGCTCGTTAAGCTAGGATCGCCCCTTGGGCTGCATTATTCCCAGGCCGTGTGGGTCCGTCCCTACGGCATGTATCCCATTTGCTTATGTCTTTAGCTTACCTTGCTGGGGGCGCCCCTCAGGCTGCATCATCCCCAAGCCGCTCGGGCCGGACCCAGTGGCATGTATCTTCTTGCATTTACCCAAGCTGATTTGCTTTCCCTGCTTAACCTGCCTACGGTTATCGCCTGCTCAATTGCCACCCCCCACGGATACATTCACCCCGTGCAATTCGCTTGCGCATTAAAAGGGGGGCTCCTGAGCATCACGACTCAGGAGCTCTGACTGGCTCTCCAGCCCTCACCCGCTGGCCTTGACCACGGCATCGCGACCTGGCATACCAGTGGCGGCTGAGCTCGCTCGAGGGCCGGGACCTGAGGACGTAGAGTGCTTGCACCTGACCGCCTTGCAGGAACACACAGTCACCAAGACTCAAGACCAGGCGCAACCCGCCTTGAGGTAGGGCCTCGTGAGTCCCGCGCTGGCTCACGAGTGCCCAGATACACCTCGTAGCCCTACCCTGCAAGCCACATGTCAGGGCGGGGTTGTACACGCCCCGGGGGCTCCTCCCGGAGGGGGGCCCCATCCCACACACAAGTGGAAGCACCATGCTCCATGCTGGCCGTCGACACTGCCGAGGAGCGGCTATGCCCGTGCACAAGCGGAAGCACTATGCTCTGCTCTGGTGATAAACAACTGAGGGAGGCCCCACGGTCGTACCAACCTCAGGGAGCCTAGAGCTCAGCGTCCGGCCTCATCGCAACACCTCCCTTCGGGAGAGCCGCGCGAGGGGGCTGGGCACGGGGGATGCGCTCGGGCCACACCCAAGTGCACGCCACCCAACCAGGTCTCCCGGACCTGGGCGTCGTGCGGCCCTCCCGAGGCCTCGGCGAGGGTAGGTATGGAAATTGTTTGCGCGTCAAGGGGGACTCCCAAGCATCGCGACTCAGGAGCCTAACTGGTCATGTAGCCCCTCACTCCTTGGTCCGTCCTGGTCTTCGGTCGACCCAATGGTGGTTGAGGTATGCGCGGGGCTGGGCCCTGCCAACGCAAAACACAAAGCAATAGGAAGGAAATCACAAAATCTCGAAGCAAATATTACAAACATATTGTCCTTGCACGTTGTCCTCATGATACCAAATGAAAAGTCTAAACGCCTCCCCGGGGCCTAATGCATGTTGCAGAAACGAAACAGGAGAGTAACCGCAGGTCACCCGTAGACGCTGCCATCACCTGCGGAAGGTGCCACTTCGTGAGCAACGTTGCCTTCGCCTTCACCACCAGCTGCAGGATCGGCGACATCGCTGGACAGAGGAGCAGAGACAAAGCCGCGGAACTTCTCCAACAAGGCCTCCACCTGACCTTGCACAGCAGCGGCGACGGCCTCGTATTGGTCTTCAGCCATAGGCTCCAGCAGCTCGTCAAGGCAAGCGTCGGGGTCGCGAAGGTGCAGGTGGCTAAAGACGTGTGTCAATGCAGCTGAAGACAGGACGCGAGCCTCCGCCTCTGCCATAGGACCAACGCCGTCAACGACTTCCTCGAGTGCCTGCACCGAGAGAGGAAGCAGCTGGGCGGGGCCGTCCTCGTTGGTGGCCAGCGACCTCTCCAGGCCATGCTCGTAAAGCATCTTCAGCGCCTTGTGGGACCTCTTCTCGAGATCGGCAAGGGCCGCACGGTCTTCGGTCAGGACTAGTGCCTTGGTGTCGAGCTCAGCCTCCCTCGCCTTCGCCTCCCGCTCCAACTCTTCCAACTGGCTGCGCTCGGTGGCCTGCGTCCGCCCCAACTCCGCCAGCTCGGCATCACGGTTCTTGACGGCATCCTCCCGGGCCTTCATTTCCCCCTCCTTCGCTTGGTGGCAGCGTGCTTCTTCAGCGAGCTTGGTGAGCAGGCCCTGCAATTTGTCCTCCAGCGCCTGGCAGCGCTCGCGGGCGACCTCGGCGTCTTTCAACGCCATCTGACGACTGGCTGCGGCATTGGCGGCACTCTGCTTCTCCTTCTCAAAAGATGCAGCGGCCTGGACCAGCGCCGCGCGAACCGCCGAGTCGAAATGGAGCCAGCCTAAAGCCAACTACAGGCGCCCGGCCACAAGGCGTGGGTCTGCGCCCAGGAGATCCGCCTACAGCCGGGTCATCTCCGAGAGAGCACGTTCTAGAGTAGCAGTAGGGGCAGAAGAACCTGGAAGTGAAGGTGGAACAGTGGGAGGAGGAGACATCATCACCAGGCCTGGGAGATCGCGACCTCCGGAGCAGCTGGGACCTCGTCAGCCGCACCAGGCGCCGGCACTTCCGGAGCTAGCAGGGCCATGGGGGCTAGTTCCACGTGGTGATGCTCCTTTTGGCCCCACGAGGACGACCGGGATGGGGAGATACGGGCGCTGCTCCCACCTTTTCCTGAGGGAGGAGGCACGGATGCCGCATCCTCCTTCATCTTCTTCGCGGAAGACATCGGCCTGACCAACCAAGGGCCAGCATCAGGAAATGAAGAGTGCAAACAGGGACAAGGCGAAGCTTGAGACACTTACTGATCCACCGCGACATACTTCCGCTTAGGAAGCCTGAAGCCTGACAGCATCGGGGCGGAGGCAGCATCACAAGGCACCAACGACGACCTACCCCTCGTCGGGATGGGGGGCTACTCCCTCTGCCTTTAGCGGGCGTCGGCCTCGGCATCGTTAGGAAGGGCGCGGAGGGTCTCGGCCTTGCTCAGAGGGGAAGTCTCCCCCACCTCTTCTAGAGTCTTCTTCGGGTCCACCTCCTCTTCCCCCTCCCAGCGGGGCTTGCCAGAAGACACCTCCATTGGCTCCGGTGCCGTGGGGGCTCCCAGGAGCACCAGCGGTACCAACCCACGCGCATCAAAGGTCAGCCTAGAGGCGACGAATTCCTCCCGATCCTTGCGCTGGAACAGGGGGACGAAGGCGCTTGGTGGGTACTCCTGGTTGTCCCCAACTATGAGGCACAGGACATCGGCCAATTCATCATCAAGTAGGGCCCCTGGCCTTAGGCAGGTCATGTTTCCTCTTCTTCAAGCTCCCATAGGGGGCGTGCACGCGCCTGGAGTAGAGCTACTCGCAGGATCAAGAACTCCCTTAGAAGCATGACCCCCGTCACCTTTGCTGCCCTCGCGTTGCCCGGTTTTAGGTCGGTCACCATCTGCCCCAACACTAACGAGGCCCGCTCATCTGCAAGCCCGCCCTGGGCCATCCCCCATGGAAAGAGGGCGCCGCCGTAGGCAGCGCTAGACGCGGATCGGCGCACTTGGCATCCATCATGACCCATTTGGATCGAATGTTTTCGGCCCTCTTCCCGGTGCTCGAGATCGAGTTGGCCTTGCGAGATGCAATGAAGATAGCGCATCCAGAGATGTTACCCTCGCTGACACGGAGGAAGAAGAAATGGCGCAGGAGCGCCATGGACGGCATCACGCCCAGGTACACCTCATAGTAGTAGGCAAAGATGGAAATGAGGAGGACATAGTTGGGATGGAGATGCAATGCCTGCAGCCCGTAGTGGTTGAGGACTTCGTAAAAGAAGTCAGAGAAGGGAGGAACCAACCCAACGGCGACGCTGCTCGAGAATAAGGGGAAGAAGGTGCTTTCCTCGGGCTCCGATGCGTCGGAGGCAAGCCGGAGCTCGGTCTTCCCCCACTCGTTGCTCTCGCCCGCCGTCAGCAGGCGCACGAAGGTGAGGCTCTTCTCCGTGACGATGGGCGCCTCAAGGGCCGGCTCGTACCAAGCCAGCGCTGAGGAAGCCATGGCCTTGCGTGGCACCATGGATCGCAACTACGGGATGATATGGGAGTGGATTTGGAGGTAGCGGTGGCGGAGAGTAAGGAAGGGGATCTGGAGCAAGGCGAGGAAGAAGCAATGAAGGCAAGTGCTGCCTGCGCCAGCCTTTTGTCAGGTCGAGCAGTTGCCGAGGCAGCATGGGGAAGCGGAGACGCCCACGTCCAATTAAACCGCCACGCGTCAACCGAGGTCGCAGACTTTTGGGGCCCGCGGTGCTCCGTACTTGACCCTTGGCTTTGCCGCGAAGCCAAGCCCGAGCGCACCTTGGGCTTGGGGGCTACTGTCGGTGTTCTAGGAACGGGGTTCCCCAGACTGACCTGCCTGCAAAGTAAAATATGATAAGATAATATTTTTGGTATTTTTATGATAAAGATGCAAAGTAAAATAAAAGCAAAGTAAAAATAACCAAGTATTGGAAGATTAATATGATGAAGCTAGACCCGGGGGCCATAGGTTTCACTAGTGGCTTCTCTCAAGAGCATAGGTATTTTACGGTAGGTGAACGAATTATAGTTGAGCAATTGACAGAATTAAGCATAGTTATGAGAATATCTAGGTATGATCATGTATATAGGCATCAAGTCCGAGACAAGTAGACCGACTCCTGCCTGCATCTACTACTATTACTCCACTCATCGACCGCTATCCAGCATGCATCTAGAGTATTAAGTTCACGAAAACAGAGTAACGCCTTAAGCAAGGTGACATGATGTAGAGGGATAAACTCTTGCAATATGATAAAAACCCCATCTTATTATCCTCGATCGCAACAATACAATACATGCCTTGCTGTCCCTACTGTCACTGGAAAAGGACACCGCAAGATTGAACCCAAAGCTAAGCACTTCTCCCGTTGCAAGAAAGATCAATCAAGTAGGCCAAACCAAACCAATAATTCGAAGAGACTTGCAAAGATAACCAATCATACATAAAAGAATTCAGAGAAGATTCAAATATTGTTCATAGATAGACTTGATCATAAACCCGCAATTCATCGGTCCCAACAAACACACCACAAAAAGAAGATTACATCAAATAGAACTCCACAAGAGAGGGGAGAACATTGTATTGAGATCCAAAAAGAGAGAAGAAGCCATCTAGCTAATAACTATGGACCCGTAGGTCTGAGGTAAACTACTCACACTTCATCGGAGGGGCTATGGTGATGATGTAGAAGCCCTCTGTGATGGATACCCCCTCCGGCGGAGCTCCGGAATAGGCCCCAAGATGGGATCTCGTGGATACAGAAAGTTACGGCGGTGGAATTAGGGTTTTGGCTCCATATCTGATCATTTGGGGGTACGTAGGTATATATAGGAGGAAGGAGTACGTCGGTGGAGCAACAGGGGACCCACGAGGGTGGAGGGCGTGCCTGGGGGGGGGGGGTAGGCGCGCCCCCTACCTCGTGGCCTCCTCCTTTGTTTCTTGACGTAGGGTCCAAGTCTCCTGGATCATGTTCGGTGAGAAAATCACGTTCCCGAAGGTTTCATTCCGTTTGGACTCTGTTTGATATTCCTTTTCTTCGAAACCCTAAAATAGGCAAAAAACAGCAATTATGGGCTGGGCTTCCGGTTAATAGGTTAGTCCCAAAAATAATATAAAAGTGGATAATAAAGCCCAATAATGTACGAAACAGTAGATAATATAGCATGGAGCAATCAAAAATTATAGATACGTTGGAGACGTATCAAGCATCCCCAAGCTTAATTCCTGCTCGTCCTCGAGTAGGTAAATGATAAAAACAGAACTTTTGATGTGGAGTGCTACTTGGCATAATTTTGATGTAATTCTTCTTAATTGTGGTATGAATATTCAGATCCGAAAGATTCAAGATAAAAGTTCATATTGACATAAAAATAATAATACTTCAACCATACTAACTAAGCAATTATGTCTCCTCAAAATAACATGGCCAAAGAAAGTTCATCCCTACAAAATCATATAGTTTAGTCATGCTCCATTTTCGTCACACAAGAATGCTCTCATCATGCACAACCCCGATGACAAGCCAAGCAATTGTTTCATACTTTAGTAATCTCAAACCTATAAACTTTCACGCAATATATGACGCGAGCCATGGATATAGCACTCTGGGTGGAATAGAATATGATGGGGGTTATGTGGAGAAGACAAAAAAAGGAGAATGTCTCACATCAACGAGGCTAATCAATGGGCTATGGAGATGCCCATCAATTGATGTTAATGCAAGGAGTAGGGATTGACATGCAACGGATGCACTAGTGCTATAAATGTATGAAAGCTCAACAAAAAGAAACTAAGTGGGTGTGCATCCAACTTGCTTGGTCACGAAGACCTAGGGCACTTGAGGAGGCCCATTGTTGGAATATACAAGCCAAGTTCTATAATGAAAATTTCCCACTAGTATATGGAAGTGACAAAACAAAAGACTCTCTATCATGAAGATTATGGTGCTCCGTTGAAGCACAAGTGTGGAAAAGGATAGTAGCATTTTCCCCCTTTTTTTATTTGGCCTTTCTCTCTTTTTTAGGACAATGCTCTATGAATGATGGTCATCACACTTCTATTTATTTACAACTCAAGAATTACAACTTGATACTTAGAACAAGATATGACTATATGAATGCCTCTGGTGGTGTACCGGGATATGCAATGAACCAAGAGTGACATGTATGAAAGAATTATCAACGGTGGCTTTGCCACAAATACTATGTCAACTACATGATCATGCTAAGCAATATGACAATGATGAATGTGTCATGATAAATGAAATGGTGGAAAGTTGCATGGCAATATATCTCGGAATGGCTATGGAAATGCCATAATAGGTAGGTATGGTGGCTGTTTTGAGGAAGATATAAGGAGGTTTATGTGTGAAAGAGCATATCACATCACGGGGTTTGGATGCACCGGCGAAGTTTGCACCAACTCTCAATGTGAGGAAGGGCAATGCACGTTACCGAAGAGGCTAGCAATGATGGAAGGGTGAGAGTGCGTATAATCCATGGACTCAACATTAGTCATAAAGAACTTGCATACTTATTGCAAACATCTACAAGTCATCAAAAACCAAGCACTACGCGCATGCTCCTAGGGGGATAGATTGGTAGGAAAAGACCATCGCTCGTCCTCGACCGCCACTCATAAGGAAGACAATCAAATAACACCTCATGTTTCAAATTTGTTACATAAAGTTTACCATACGTGCACTACGGGACTTGCAAACTTCAATACAAGCATTTCTCAAATTCACAACTACTCAACTAGCACGACTTTGATATTATTACCTCCATATCTCAAAACAATCATCAAGCATCAAACTTCTCTTAGTATTCAAAACACTCATAAGAAAAAAAATTATTAATCTTGAATACTAGCATAATATGATTATTTAAGCAAATTACCATGCTATTTAAGACTCTCAAAATAATCTAAGTGAAGCATGAGAGATCAATAGTTTCTATAAAACAAATCCACCACCATGCTCTAAAAGATATCAGTGAAGTACTAGAGCAAAACTATATAACTCAAAAAGATATAAGTGAAGCACATAGAGTATTGTAACAAATTCCAAATCATGTATGGCTCTCTCAAAAGGTGTGTACAGAAAGGATGATTGTGGTAACTAAAAAGCAAAGACTCAAATCATACAAGACGCTCCAAGCAAAACACATATCATGTGGTGAATAAAAATATAGCTCCAAGTAAAGTTACCGATAGAGGTAGACGAAAAGAGGGGATGCCTTCCGGGGCATCCACAAGCTTTGGCATTTAGGTGTCCTTAGATTATCTTGGGGGTGCCATGGGAATCCCCAAGCTTAGGCTCTTTCCACTCCTTGTTCCATAATCCATCAAATCTTTACCCAAAACTTGAAAACTTCACAACACAAAACTTAAAGTAGAAAATCTCGTGAGCTCTGTTAGCGAAAGAAAACAAAAGACCACTTCAAGGTACTGTAATAAACTCATTATTTATTTATATTGGTATTAAACCTACTGTATTCCAACTTCTCTATGATTTATAAAATATTTTACTAGCCATAGATTCATCAAAATAAGCAAACAACACACGAAAAACAGAATTTGTCAAAAATAGAACAGTCTGTAGTAATCTGTAGCTAGCGCAAGATCTGGAACCCCAAAAATTCTTAAATAAATTCCTGGATATGAGGAATTTATCTATTAATCATCTGATAAAAGAATTAACTAAATAGCCCTTTCCAAATAAAAATGGCAGCAGTTCTCGTGAGCGCTAAAGTTTCTGTTTTTTACAGCAAGATATTAAGACTTTCCCCAAGTCTTCCCAACGGTTCTACTTGGCACAAACACTAATTAAACAGAAAAAACACAACCTAAACAGAGGGTTGATAAATTATTTATTACTAAACAGGATAAAAAAGCAAGGAATAAAAATAAAATTGGGTTGCCTCCCAACAAGCGCTATCGTTTAACGCCCCTAGCTAGGCATAAAAAAACAAGGTTAGATCTAGGTATTGCCATCTTTGGTAGGCAATCCATAAGTGGCTCTCATAATAGATTCATAAGGTAATTTAATTTTCATTCTAGGAAAGTGTTCCATGCCTTTCCTTAACAGAATTTGTTATCTAATATTTCCTTCCTTCATATCAATAATTCCCCCAATCGTTCTAAGGAAAGGTCTACCAAGAATAATAGGACATGAAGGATTGCAATCTATGTCAAGAACAATAAAATCTACGGGTACATAATTCCTATTTGCAAAAATTAGAACATCATTAATTTTTCCCATAGGTTTCTTAATAGTGGAATCCGCAAGGTGCAAGTTTAGAGAGCAATCATCAAAATCACGGAAACCTAACAAATCACACAAAGTCTTTGGAATCGTGGAAACACTAGCACCCAAATCACACAAATCATAGAACTCGTGATATTTAATCTTAATTTTAATAGTTGTTTCCCACTCATCATAAAGTTTTCTAGGGATAGAAACTTCCAACTCAAGTTTTTCTTCATAAGATTGCATCAAGGCATCAACGATATGTTTAGTAAACGCTTTATTTTGACTATAAGCGTGAGGAGAACTTAGCACAGATTGCAACAAGGAAATACAATCAATCAAAGAGCAATTTTCATAATTAAATTCCTTGAAATCCAAAATAGTGGGTTTAGCAACATCTAGGGTTTTAATTTCTTTGATCCCACTTTCATCAATTTTAGCATCAAGATCTAAAAACTCTGAATTCTTGAAACGCCTTCTAGGTAAAGGTGGATCATATTCAGTCCCATCATTATTAAGATTCATATTGCAAAACAAAGATTTAATAGGGGACACATCAATAACTTTTAGATCTTCATCTTTATTTTCATAGGAACTAGAAGACCACGCTCTTATAAAGGCATCTTTCTTAGCACGCATCCTAGCGGTTCTTTCTTTGCACTCATCAATGGAAATTCTCATGGCTTTGAGAGACTTATTGATATCATGCTTAGGTGGAATAGATCTAAGTTTCAAAGAATCAACATCAAGAGAAATTCTATCAACGTTCCTAGCCAACTCATCAATCTTAAGCAATTTTTCTTCAATCAAAGCATTAAAATTCTTTTGCGAAGTAATAAATTCTTTAATATTAGATTCAAAATCAGAGGGCATCTTATTATAATTTCCATAAGAATTGTTGTAGGAATTACCATAATTATTAGAGGGATTACTAGCATAAGGCCTAGGATTAAAATTTCCTCTATACTCGTTGTTACCAAAATTGTTCGTACCAACAAAATTCACATCCATAGATTCATTATTATGCTCAATCAAAGTAGACAAGGGCATATCATTAGGATTAGAAGAAACATTTTTACTAGCAAATAATTTCATAAGTTCATCCATCTTTCCACTCAAAACATTAATTTCTTCTATCGCATGCACCTTTTTATTAGTATATCTTTCAGTATGCCATTGAGAATAATTTGCGGCCGAATCTAAAAGATTTCTAGAAGCAAAATTCAATCCGGCATAAATTTTTTGTATAATCATCCACAAATTCAAACCATGAGTAGGGCAAGTACGTATCATTAATTTCATCCTCTCCCAAGCTTGTGCAACATGTTCATGATAAAGTTGCTTAAAATTCATAATATCGTCTCTAAGGGAGATGATCTTAGCGGGACGAAAATACTTAGAGACAAAAGCAACTTTGCACTTATTCCGTGAATTAATACTATTTTTAGGCAAAGATGAAAACCAAGCTTTAGCACGATCTCTAAGCGAAAAAAGAAATAGCTTCAATTTAACAACATAGTTATCCACATCTTTCTTCTTTTGCATATTACACAAATCAACGAAGCTATTTAGATGGGTAGCAGCATCTTCACTAGGAAGGCCAGAAAATGGATCTTTCATGACAAGATTCAACAAGGCAGCATTAATTTCACAAGATTCAGCATCGTTAAGAGGAGCAATTGGAGTGCTAATAAAATCATTGTTGTTGGTATTGGTGAAGTCACACAATTTAGTGTTATCTTGAGCCATCGTGACAAGCAAGCAATCCAACACACAAGCAAACAAAGAGCAAGCGGGCAAAAAGAGGCAAATAGAGAAAGAGGGGGAGGATAGAGAGAGAGATGGCAAATAAAACGAGAAGGGTGAAGTGGGGGAGAGGAAAATGAGAGGCAAATGGCAAATAATGTAATGCAGGAGATAAAGATTGTGATGGGTACTTGGTATATTGACTTTTGCATAGAATCCCCGGCAACGGTGCTAGAAATCCTTCTTGCTACCTCTTGAGGACTGCGTTGGTTTTCCCCGAAGAGGAAGGGATGATGCAACAAAGTAGCGTAAGTATTTCCCTCAGTTTTCGAGAGCGAAGGTATCAATCCAGTAGGAGGCTACGCGCGAGTCCCTCGCACCTGCACAAAACAAATAAATCCTCGCAACCAACGCGATAAGGGGTTGTCAATCCCTACACGGCCACTTACAAGAGTGAGATGTGATAGACATGATAAGATAATATTTTTGGTATTTTTATGATAAAGATGCAAAGTAAAATAAAAGCAAAGTAAAAATAACTAAGTATTGGAAGATTAATATGATGAAGATAGACCCGGGGGCCATAGGTTTCACTAGTGGCTTCTCTCAAGAGCATAGGGATTTTATGGTGGGTGAACGAATTACTGTTTAGCAATTGACAGAATTGAGCATAGTTTTGAGAATATCTAGGTATGATCATGTATATAGGCATCACGTCCGAGACAAGTGGACCGACTCCTACCTGCTTCTACTAGACTACTACTATTACTCCACTCATCCACCGCTATCCAGCATGCATCTAGAGTATTAAGTTCATGAAAACAGAGTAACGCCTTAAGCCAGATGACATGATGTAGAGGGATAAACTCATGCAATATGATAAAAAACCATCTTGTTATCCTCGATGGCAACAATACAATGCGTGCCTTGCTACCCCTACTGTCACTGGGAAAGGACACCGCAAGATTGAACCCAAAGCTAAGCACTTCTCCCATTGCAAGAAAGATCAATCTAGTAGGCCAAACCAAACTGATAATTCGAAGAGACTTGCAAAGATAACCAATCATACATAAAAGAATTCAGAGAAGATTCAAATATTGTTCATAGATAGACTTGATCATAAACCCACAATTCATCGGTCTCAACAAACACACCACAAAAAGAAGATTACATCGAATAGATCTCCACAAGAGAGGGGGAGAACATTGTATTGAGATCCAAAAAGAGAGAAGAAGCCGTCTAGCTAATAACTATGGAACCATAGGTCTGAGGTAAACTACTCACACTTCATCGGAGGGGCTATGGTGATGATGTAGAAGCCCTCCGTGATGGATAGCCCCTCCGGCGGAGCTTCGAAACAGGCCCCAAGATGGGATCTCGTGGATACAGAAAGTTATGGCGGTGGAATTAGGGTTTTGGCTCCGCATCTGATCGTTTGTGGGTACGTAGGTATATATAGGAGGAAGGAGTACGTCGGTGGAGCAACAGGGGGCCCACGAGGGTGGAGGGCGCGCCTGGGGGTGGGGGGGGGGGGTAGGTGCGCCCCTACCTCATGGCCTCCTCCTTTGTTTCTTGACGTAGGGTCCAAGTCTCCTGGATCATGTTCGGTGAGAAAATCGCGTCCCGAAGGTTTCATTCCGTTTGGACTCCGTTTGATATTCCTTTTCTTCGAAAACCCAAAAATAGGCAAAAACAGCAACTCTAGGCTGGGCCTCAAGTTAGTAGGTTAGTCCCAAAAATAATATAAAAGTGGATAATAAAGCCCAATAATGTCCAAAACAGTAGATAATATAGCATGGAGCAATCAAAAATTATAGATACGTTGGGGACATATCACTGGGTTGCCTCGCTCCTGCGTTTATACCCTATATTCTCGATTGTTCGGCTAGGGTGTAAAGGGAGCACCTCTGCGAGTGTTACAACCGGGTAATCTGGACCTGTACCTCAGACAGGTGAAGCTGAAAGCTAGCGCTCTTAAAAGAATAATTGGTTGGCAAGCAACGACGTATTGTTTACGTTTATGTAACTCTTCTAAAAAATACGGGATAGGCTCCCCGTAATTCGGATCAAAGCCTAGGCACGCGTAATTAAGCATGCCAACCCAAGGAAAGGAACTCTCAACGAAACTATTTTCCTTGGAAGATGTTTCTTACGTTAGATAAGTAATATAACATAACTCCCCAAACTAAATTTTGTCTGTTTGAGCAAGACGGTCGGGTTGCCTGGTTACCAGACATAATGAATGTTTCTTACATTCGAACATGGTATCCAGAAACACTCCACCTTTCTGGCTTGGAAGTTGAAGCTGAAGGCCTGCAATGACAAATTTTGACATGTTCGGTTGGAGATAAGTTCGATGATAAAGGTACGTTGATACATAGAATCGAACGCCTACTCTTTATCTATGCCATATATAAGACTGTCTAAACTACAGTCTTCTTGTGAGTACTTTGCAGCTATCACCACTTGATCATATACCAAGTTCACGGGAATGTCTTTTCCCTCGGGTCCCTAAGGCCAACCCGGGCCATATGGTTCGGATCGAGTCCGGTGTAGCGCGTTTTCACCATCGCCCACACCTCTCATGCACCTTCACGGCATGTGGACGCCTTCCATAGCTTGAAACAATGCCAGGCACCTTTGAACAGGTTTGCCAACCCCTCTATACTTTCTGGAGGGGCATCGGATGACCATAAAGCCCTCGCCATGCTTCTCATAGATTTCCGGGCTCGTTCATGCACCATGGACAGTTCCTTAAGGACGTCGCCTAGAAATCCGGATACTTCCTCTTCAGGCTGACCGGTTAACAGACCTGCAACAACAATGTTGTGACAATCCGAACTATGGGATACTATAAATCCTTTGGATGGTTCAACGGGTCATACCGAATATGCCGCCTTTTAACTTCTCGTTTTCTTTCTACGCGGCCGATTACTGAGCCTTTAAGCTCTTCATCTCTTTGGCTTGCTTATCTTTTTCCTCCTAGAGCTTGTTCTTTTGATCGGTGGTCATTGTGGCTTTCTTCATCTCCACCAACTCCATGGCTTGTTTTCAGCTCCTGGGATAGCGCATTATTCTTCTCCCTAAGAACCTGTAGGTCATAACAATCCTTAAATCGGTTGGTCTAACCGCTTCAAGTCTCAGGGGCTACTGGCATATATCTATTAAATTTGCACAAGCTATTACTTGTATATCCTTTGATAATAGCTATGTAACTCTGGCAAGTCCGTCCCGAGTTGCCCCGATATATGCATCTACGGAGCTGAGGGCGGTGGATTCCTGTTTAGTAAAAACTAGAGCGTGCATGGCCTCTTTTAGTCGGTGATGATTCATCATGCTCTCCACCTCCTAATTCGTGACAGATACGTCATCTGAATCCTCATGAGGGGGTGGATCTGGTACTGTATCAACTCTCGTCCTGATTCATGAGCCCGGGGCCGGATTAGCCGATACACGGCCGGCGGGATGTTTTCCCACGGTTTGTCGTGTGCTCCTCCTAACATAAAGGTAGAGGAAAACTTTTACAATTTGACCTCATGCTTAGGCAAATATAAAAGGACATACCTATTTGAAGGAGGAGGGGGCTCGTCTGCGCTTCCGGTTTCCTTTCGTTTTGAACGATCACCCTGTGTAGAAGCCGCTCTCGATGGAGTACGGCTTGCGGAGCACCGATCCTATAAAACACATTTTAGTGTGAGGGGTAGGATGTAAACATGGGCTCCTTTTTGAGGAAGTTTCCCGAATACTTACAATGGAGAAGGGGTAAAGGCGCGGGTAGTCGGCCGTAATTGCCACCTCCGAGCCGTCGAGGCTCGCCTGATAAAATACTCCATCATCGAAGTCTATGTATATATCCAGATCCTGGAGGAAGCTGAGGTCTTCATTGCGAGCATGATCCTCTAGCTATGGGGAGGAACAATGAATGTTCTCAACCTCCTTCCTCCATGACTGTTTTAAGACAATAAGAACAATTTGATTAGCATACCTCGATAACAAGGTGGAACAA
Organism: Triticum aestivum; assembly: GCF_018294505.1. Classification (NCBI taxonomy): domain Eukaryota; kingdom Viridiplantae; phylum Streptophyta; class Magnoliopsida; order Poales; family Poaceae; genus Triticum; species Triticum aestivum. Next base: position 220,938,726 of record NC_057794.1, on the reverse strand, counting down.
TGCTGATAATCAAAAACTTACCCATTCAATGGGGTTGTACATGGAAAAGCCTTCTCGACAGTTTAAGCGAAGGAAGTATTCTTTCTCCCCCTTATACAGATCAGACAGGATTATGGCTAGTTCGGCTGGGGTATCTAGGCCCTTGCGTCTCTGTAACGAGATGCGTCATCTTCTCCGTTATAATACCACAAAGGAGTTACTATGGACTGAAGGGGCTGAATACATTGTTTTATTGTGATGGCCATGACTTCGATTATCGAGAGCTCAGAATGAGCTAGTAATCTGACCTTGCTGACCAACCTCTTTACTTCAGCACTGTCTTCCTCCTTGGGATTCCAGGGGTGCCAATTGAGGCATTTCTTCAAAGGAGCACTGGAGAATTCGGGGTGGCCACGCCAAACTGGGTCCATAAGGGGGAAGTCCTCATTATAAAACCATTCCGAAGACCATTCTTGGGATACTTCCTTGGAAGTTCCAATAGGGTAGCCTGATCCGGCTATGTGCCATACTTCGGCGCCGCCCACTTCAAATATGGAACCCCCTCGATGGTGAGGGATGAGGCAAAAGAACTTTGTCCATAGTTCGAAATGGGCCTCGCAGCCCAGGAACAGTTCGCAGAGAGCGACAAAGCCCGAGATGTGTAGAATCGAACCTGGGGTGAGGTTTTGCAGCTGGATTCTGTAGAACTCCAACAGGCCCCTGAGAAAGGGATGGATTGGAAATCCTAAGCCCTGCAACAGAAACGAAACGAAGCACACCCTCTCCTCCTTGTTGGGGATGGGGAAATTTTCTGCTAGCGCATCATTGCCGATCAAGGCCAATCCCGCTCGCACAGGGACTAGATCTGCGAGAGGGAGATATCCCTGCGTCTGAAGTCAGTTCAGCTGAACATGGGACACTGAGCAGCTCCGCCAATCACCCTCTTGAGGGCCATGAGGGTGCGAAGAAGAGCTGGGAGCGCTGGCCATGTTTTGAAGTTTTCCGTGGCTATTCCTGATGTTCTTTGCACGATGTGGATGGCACTTGGGGATCTAACCTCTTTATATAGGCGGCGTCCCGGTGTGGTCATGGGTTTTATTTGTAAAAATTATTATGGACCGTTCACATTCGCCCAACACGTGGAAAGCGAGGCGACGATATGGAACGAGTCATAAAGGCAGAACATGAAAGTCGGGGCCGGACTATTATCCGTCCGAGGTATAATGAAGAACCTGCCTTGCAAAAGCCGAAGACATAAGCCGGATACTACATCGTCAATTGAAGGCAAGTTCAGGGGCTACTGAGGGAGTCCTGGATTAGGGGGTCCTCGGGTGTCCGGGCTATTTGATATGGGCCAGACTAATGGGCCGTAAAGATACAAGCAGAAGACTTTCCCCGTGTCTGGGTAGGACTCCTATATGCGTGAACGGCAAGATTGTTGTCCGGATATGTTATTTCCTTCCCCCACAAACCGACTCCAGACAACCCTAGGCCCTTCGGTGTGTATATAAACCAGAGGATTTAGTTTGTACAGATCATCAGAATTCTCATAGGCTAGACAGTTAGGGTTTATCCATTACGATCTGGAGGTATATCAACTCTTGTAACCCCTATACTCACTGAATACAATCAAGCAGGACATAGGGTTTTAACTCCTTTAAGAGGGCCCGAACCTGGGTAAACATCGTGTCCCAATCATCCCTTGTTACTATCGATCCTCAGATACACAGTTCGGGACCCCTACCCGAGATCTGCCGGTTTTGACACCGACAATGACCATGGCAAAATTGGCTTCTCCAATCAGCATGTCTACACCCCACATCACATGATCCGTACCCGTGGTGGATGGTAGTCAGAGCTACAGAGTCGTGCATGGAGATCAAATCAATTCTTGGGTAGCTCATCAGCAATGGAAAAGAGAAGGCAACATCAGCACACACACAAAAATAATATGAAAATTTAGACGACCATGGGGGTGTTGCTACTTACTCGAGGAGATGTTCATGTTGAGTGACATGGCCGAGCAGAATCACGTGGAGTTAGTGGGTGCTGGTTGGCCCATGAGGGCAATGACTGAATGCGAGAGTGGGCTTGGGCTTCTTGGGACCTTGGATCGGCAATGTTTGTTGTACAAAAAACATATATATTAAAGTAAAAAGGATATATATTCATTAAACATGGATCATACAAATAAATCTTTTTTTATACTTACTAGGAAATGCATGAGAAAACTTAGCTCAAACTTACTCCTTGTGTACCATAATATTGAAGTAGCTTATTTATGTTTGTTCCTTTTCTCTTACTCCTGGGCCATGAACAGATGAGGACATGAACAGAAGTGATAGGTGCATATAAATTCAGAGGACACTTTGCTGAATTTATATGCATGGTGCACCAGCAAAGTGCTTCTACAAGTACATCTAGTAGTTTAGAATGGCAACTACTCCTACTACAAACAAAATTCAGTAATTTCCAATGCATCTACTGCAAACTAAATCTAGTGCATCAACTCCATGTACTCCTAGAGTACCCTTTCTTTGAAATTCAGTGCATCTACTGAAAGCAAAATTCAATAAATTTCTAGCAACTACTCCTACTGCACAAAAAATTGAGTGAATTAAGCATGCATAGATACCTGCCATAGCTTGATTCACATGTTTAGATTCAGTTGCATTGATGGATTCAGAGTACTACTGCCAGCACTCACTGTTTCTTGGCTTGCTGAAGAAAGAAAGCAGGCAACCAACAAATTCAGAGGAGGGGTTCGCAAGCAAGCAAGAAGGCCAAGAGAGCAAAGGAGGGGCTTACCATCGTCTATGCAAGAGCTGGGCGAGGTAGCGCTTGCTGAGACGGTCAATGGAGATGCCAAGGTCGCCAAGCGCGGGGGGTGTTCCGGTTTCTTGACCTGCTGGAGGAGTCGAAGGCGGGCGATGATGGCGCGTGCTTCGAGCTGGACGAGAGCGATGTCATGTGGCCAGCCGACGGCAGCGGTGGGCACGTGGATGGGTGGTCGGCCATGCTAGTGGCTGAGGTGGCGGTGCCCCACGGCGCGTCGCTCGGCGCATGCCGTGCCGCAGAGCTTGGAGATGTCATCGCTCCTTGTAGAGGGCGGCGGCATCGAGGAGCTGTCGTCACCTTGGCCATGCCTGTGAGGCCGGTTCATGGCACCGCAACACATCAGGGGCGATAGCGACGGGGCCAACGGAGAGGCAATGGCATCACGAGAGGGAGAGGCGCCAGTGACGCGATGGAGGGAGAGGTGCCGGCGAGGTGTGAGAGGGAGAGGCAGCAATGGTGGGAGACGAGGCCGTTGGTTGAGCGGCTGTGAGGGCGAGAGCGGAGGGAGTGTGTGTCACTCCATCGTGATCTGGATTGTGTGTGTGAGTGGAGAGAGTGAGGACGGGAACGAGTTGGTGGGTGCTGGTTGGCCCATAATGCGAGTGGGCTTGGGCTTCTTGGGGTCTTGGATCGGGAACCTTTGCTGTAAGGAATAAAATGTCTCGAAAAAACTGTTGTATGAAAAAACATATGTATAAAGTAAAAAATGGATATATATTAATTAAACATGGATCATCCAGATAAATCCTTTTATACTTATTCGATATATTCAGAATATCACACAAAAAACACAATTTTTTAGTGAAGAAACAAAGTAGACTTGGTTTATTTTGGATTTCTTACATGTTGTTTACTTGGTTTATGTTGTGACTCCGCCGAGATCTAGGGATTGTGCGGAATGGAGAGAGTGATGGTGAGGGAGACTGGTGCTGGGTTGGGTGCTATTTGGGTCGTGCTCAATAGCCGATTTGGACGTTGGATCGGCAACTATTGATCTTCGTAGAAAAAAATACATTAAAGTATATATATTAAACATGGATCATACGAATAAATATATTTTTATACTTATTAGATATATATTCAGAGTATCACAAAAAAATCAAAATTTTGAGAAAAGAAACTGAATATAGTTGGTTTATGTTGGATTGCTTGCGTGCTTTTATCCTTTGTCGGATAATTTTCCTTAGCTTATATAAAAATTTAAAAATTCTCAAAAAATATAAATACATTAAATTGATTTAAGAAATTTCATATGACATATTATTTTATATGAACATTATAGTTGGTTGTTTACTCCGAAAGAAATGCAACATTTTTTTTTAATGATATGAAAAATGGTTTTTTTTACAAAAGAAAACAGTTGTGTTAGTTTCGCTTTTATTTTTATTATATGTTTATATGATGCAGTAGAAAATGTCGTTTATATTTCATCAAAGATAAAAAAGTGATGGTTTCCGACATACACACTGATGTAACAATGACAGACCAGACTGAAACCCCACGAGAAGAGGTATATGGCTAATCCTTCTTTGTCCGTGTCTTATACATGATAATACAAAATGTTCATTTTTTACATTTACTTATCTTATAGAATATAGGAGACATATATATGGATTTTGGAGATGCACAAAAAGAATGCATCGACAAGGGTTTCAAAGCGGCGACGCTGAAAAGGGCTGAAAATTCACCCAGTTTTTCACAACATAATGATCTGGAGGCGGTGATATCTCATAAAAAACAAAAAAGGATGCTAATCTAAATGTTATGGCACAAGGTATTCTTTTCAATGTTATTATCGATCTTTATTTCATCATATTGCCTTTTTTATTCAACCAATTTGTCCCATTTTTATACTAATTTGGCTCATTTTTGTATCACGCCGACAGACTGTGTTTGTACCCCTAGAGATATTACAGTCATTGAATCAACCATGTCTTCCCCCAAGAAAACCAACTTCGTGGACATTGAAGATGCCTTATTATCAAACAACGATTTGGAATGCCTTATGAAGGATGATATGTTCTTACACGATGGTGTAAGACCAATTGCATAAACTTTGTAATTAATAATATAAACAATATATAATATCGTAAGACATAGATATAATGGTAATTGTGGAATTACATGTGATAAGTGCTTACATATAGTGCATGACGGCTCACTACATATATAGCTTTTGCAGGATTGGTATGAGTCGAGGAAGCAATTTTTATTATTCTTGCTCAAACATCGTGCGAATGAAGCTAAAGACAACATGCTTGACATTGTGAGACAATTTCTTAAATGCATCAAGTAGATCTCAATAATTTGTAAGAGATTTTTAGTTGGATCATCCCTTATATGTATACATTGTTAATGTGCTATTTGTTATCACTTTACATTACAAGTTAAGTCGACTTCAATTATTATGCAATTGGGATCGTGTTATAGTGTCTCTATCTATGACTATTTCAGAAGCCCGTGGCAACGCACATGCATTATACTAGTATTTGGTGGTTACGAGGTAACCTCGAACGGAGTAAGTGATATTTGTAGCATATGTTGCATGCCAGTACTATCATTGTTCATGCCTCGAGTAATATGTTCATGCCATGCTGATAATGTTCTAGCGGTATCATGTTCACCTTGTTCATGCCATGTTGTGCTAGTGGTATCATGCTCATGCTTGTTTAACCAGTAAATGCCATTTTATTGTTTGTCTTGATTGCTTTGGTTGTTGTGAGCTTGCAAGTACATTCAATGTACTGACCTGGCGTGTCATGCAAGTTTGCAGGTAATGCTTTGTCTTCTTACTTGTTTGCCGTGGATCCCTTGTTGGCGAGCTAGGATAAGCGTTCCAGCCAGGGTCCCTGCGGAGTGGAGTCCATCATTGTCGTCGTTGTTTGGCTGCTAGGAGTTATTCCGTTGCTTCATGTTGTTCTGCTGCTTGCATAGAGCAACCATGGCAGGTGTCGCGTCGCCGTGCCAATGTAATTCCCTATTATATCAGAACTCTTGTATCTATATCCATGTTGTAATACAGAGCTGATTTGTTCTATGCCAAGCAGTACCGTATTCCAGAAGACTTCTCCTCGATCTCTGGGCTGGAATATGGGGCGTTCCAGTCTCTCTAAGTTGTGGTGCCAGACTAGCTAGGTCTTAACAATTGATTTTGAATGTCTTACATTTATGTTTGTGCCATTTTTGTCAATATTTGCCTGTACATAGATGATTGTGCTTAAAAATCGAACCATAATTTTTGGTATGCCTTAAAAAACAGCTATAAACTCCATACATTCATAATCCAACTTTACGGCATATAAAATTTGTTTTGATGCCAAATTTTGGCAACTGCCAAATGTTTGCTAGAGATTAGTTTGTATTCCAAATTTGACGCCACATTTTTTACTATATGTATAGGTGCTTTATGACAATGTCGGCAACGAGGATTAAGATGGCCAGAGGAAGTACAAGAGGCAAAAGCTCAGGGAGCTTTATGCGGGAATTCATAATAGGCGAATTAGGACCTAGGATGGGGTCTATAGATGCCCATTTTGCAACCAAAAGCTTCATGACGCGTATGAATTTGTCTTGGCGCTTGCAAGAGGACGAGCCGTTGGCTCCTTCAGGCAAAAGTATTGTCACAGGGTGACGCCGCATAAGCTGAGTACCTGGAGAATCTTCACAATTGTGCCGACAGATGAGATGTGGGATTGAACTATGTAAGGCTATGTAATGTCTTAATTATAAATGTTCTTGAGTATGTTAAATGAGGGTTGAACTATATATGGTTGAACTATGCTTGTGTACACTTAACAAAGATAGGAGAGGTTGCAAATTTAGGATCATATTTCATTCTTTCTATCATACCCTTTTCTTTCAGCTTACTCACTAGTTTCTTAAGATCCCCTTGCTACATCTTGAGCTTGCGTTGGTTTTCCTCGAAGAGGAAGGGATGATGCAGCAGAGTAGCGTAAGTATTTCCCTCAGTTTTTGAGAACCAAGGTATCAATCCAGTAGGAGCCCACGCTCAAGTCCCTCGTACCTGCACAAAGCGATAGCTACTCGCAACCAACGCGATTAGGGGTTGTCAATCCCTCCACGATCACTTACGAGAGTGAGATCTGATAGATATAATATTTTTGGTATTTTTGGCATAAAGATGCAAAGTAAAAAGTAAAAGCAAAGTAAAAAAGCAAAGCAAGATTAAAGTGATGGAGATTGATATGATGAGAATAGACCCGGGGGCCATAGGTTTCACTAGTGGCTTCTCTCAAGAGCATAAGTATTCTATGGTGGGTGAACAAATTACTGTTGAGCAATTGACAGAATTGAGCATAGTTATGAGAATATCTAGGCATGATCATGTATATAGGCATCACGTCCGTGACAAGTAGATCGAATGATTCTGCATCTACTACTATTACTCCACTCATCGACCGCTATCCAGCATGCATCTAGAGTATTAAGTTAAAAACAGAGTAACGCCTTAAGCAAGATGACATGATGTAGAGAGATAAATTCATGCAATATGAAATAAACCCCATCTTGTTATCCTCGATGGCAACGACACAATACGTGCCTTGCTGCCCCTTCTGTCACTGGGTAAGGACACCGCAAGATCGAACCCAAAGCTAAGCACTTCTCCCATGGCAAGAACTACCAATCTAGTTGGCCAAACCAAACGGATAATTCGAAGAGACTTGCAAAGATAACCAATCATACATAAAAGAATTCAGAGAAGATTCAAATATTATTCATAGATAGACTTGATCATAAACCCACAATTCATCGTTCTCAACAAACACACCGCAAAAACAAGATTACATCGAATAGATCTCCACAAGAGAGGGGGAGAACTTTGTATTGAGATTCAAAGAGAGAGAAGAAGCCATCTAGCTACTAACTATGGACCCGAAGGTCTGAGGTAAACTACTCACACTTCATCGGAGGGCTAGGATGATGTAGCAGCCCTCCGTGATGACGACCCTCTTCCGGCGAAGCTCCGCAACAGGCCCCAAGATGGGATCTCGTGGATACAGAAAGTTGCGGCGGTGGAATTAGGTTTTTGGCTCCTCTTCGGATCGTTTGGGGGTACGTGTGTATATATAGGAGGAAGAAGTACGCCGGAGGAGCAACGAGGGGCCCACGAGGTAGGGGGCGCGCCCTAGGGGGGGCGCCCCCCACCCTCGTGACCGCCTCTTTTGTTCCTTAGAGCAGGGTCCAAGTCTCTTGGATCACGTTCGGTGAGAAAATCATGTTCCCGAAGATTTTATTCTATTTGGACTCCGTTTCATATTCCGTTTCTTCGAAACACTGAAATAGGCAAAACAACAGCAATTCTGGGCTGGGCCTCCGATTAATAGGTTAGTCCCAAAAATAACATAAAAGTGGAAAATAAATCCCAATATAGTCCAAAACAGTAGATAATATAGCATGGAGCAATCAAAAATTATAGATACGTTGGAGACGTATCAGGTATCCCCAAGCTTAATTCCTGCTCGTCCTCGAGAAGGTAAATGATAAAATATAATTTTTGATGCGGAGTGCTACTTGGCATAATTTCAATGCAAATCTTCTTAATTATGGTATGAATATTCAGATTAGAAAGATTCAAGACAAAAGTTTATATTGACATAAAAAATAATAATACTTCAAGCGTACTAACAAAGCAATTATGTCTTCTCAAAATAACATGGCCAAAGAAAGTTATCCCTACAAAATCTTATAGTTTGGCTATGCTCCATCTTCACCACACAAAGTATTTAAATCATGCATAACCCCGATGACAAGCCAAGCATTGCATACTCTAACTTTTTGAAAACTTTTTCAATCTTCATGCAATACATGAGCGTGAGCCATGGATATAGCACTATAGGTGGAATAGAATGGTGGTTGTGGAGAAGACAAAAAGGAGGGGAAGATAGTCTCACATCAACTAGGCATACCAACGGGCTATGGAGATGCCCATCAATAGATATCAATGTGAGTGAGTAGGGATTGCCATGCAACGGATGCACTAGAGCTATAAGTATATGAAAGCTCAAAAAGAAAATAAGTTGGTGTGCATCCAACTTGCTTGCTCATGAAGACCTAGGGCAATTTGAGGAAGCCCATCATTGGAATATACAAGCCAAGTTCTATAGTGAAAAATTCCCACTAGTATATGAAAGTGATAACATGAGAGACTCTCTACTATGAAGATCATGGTGCTACTTTGAAGCACAAGTGTGGTAAAAGGATAGTAAAATTGTCCCTTCTCTCTTTTTCTCTCATCATTTGTTTATATTTTTTTTGTTTGGGCCTTTTCTCTTTTTTTGGCCTCTTTTTATTTGGGCTTCTTTGGCCTCTTTTTTTATTTATTTTATTTTTCGTCCGGAGTCTCATCCCGACTTATGGGGGAATCATAGTCTCCATCATTCTTTCCTCACTGGGACAATGCTCTAATAATGATGATCATCACACTTTTATTTTTCTTACAACTCAATACTTAGAACAAAATATGACTCTATATGAATGCATCCGGCGGTGTACCGGGATATGCAATATGACAATGATGGAGTGTGTCATGATGAACTAGATGGTGGAAAGTTGCATGGCAATATATCTCGGAATGGCTATGAAAATGCCATAATAGGTAGGTATGGTGGCTGTTTTGAGGAAGGTATATGGTAGGTGTATGATACTGGCGAAAGGTGCGCGGTTTTAGAGAGGCTAGCAGAGGTGCAAGGGTGAGAGTGCGTCTAATCCATGGACTCAACATTAGTCATAAAGAACTCATATACTTATTGCAAAAATCTAGAAGTTACCAAAGCAAAGTATTACGCGCATGCTCCTAGGGGGATAGATTGGTTGGAAAAGACCATCGCTCGTCCCCGACCGCCACTCATAAGGAAGACAATCAATAAATAAATCATGCTCCGACTTCATCACATAATGGTTCACCATACGTGCATGCTATGGGAATCACAAACTTTAACACAAGTATTCTTTAAATTCACAAATACTCTACTAGCATGACTTTAATATTATCACCTCCATATCTCAAAACAATTATCATGCTTCAATCTTTTCTTAGTATTCAACACACTCAAAAGAAAGTTTCACAAATCTTGAATACCAAGCATATTATTATTAAGCAAATTACCATGCTATTAAGAGACTCTCAAAATAATTTAAGTGAAGCATGAGAGATCAATAGTTTCTTTAAAACAAATCCACCACCGTGCTCTAAAAGATCTAAGTGAAGCACATAGAGCAAAATTATAACGCTCAAAAGATATAAGTGAAGCACATAGAGCAAAATTACTTAGCTAAGAAGATATAAGTGAAGCACATAGAGCAAAACTACTTGGCTCAAAAAGATATAAGTGAAGCACATAGAGCAAAACTACTTAGCTCAAAAGATATAAGTGAAGCACATAGAGTATTCTATCAAATTTTAGTCCATGTATGGCTCTCTCAAAAGGTGTGTATAGAAAGGATGATTGTGGTATACTAAGACACAAAGACACAAATAATACAAGACGCTCCAAGCAAAACACATATCATGTTGGTGAATAAAAATATAGCTCCAAGTAAATTACCGATGGAAGTGGACGAAAGAGGGGATGCCTTCCGGGGCATCCCCAAGCTTTGACCTTTTGGTGTCCTTGGATTATCTTGGGGGTGCCATGGGCATCCCCAAGCTTAGGCTCTTGCCACTCCTGTTCCATGATCCATCAAAAGAATTCACCCAAAACTTGAAAACTTCACAACACAAAACTCAAAATAGAAAACTCGTGAGCTCCGTTAGCAAAAGAAAACAAAAGACCACTTCAAGGTACTGTAATGAACTCATTATTTATTTATATTGGTGTTAAAACTACTGTATTCCAACTTCTCTATGGATTATAAACTATTTTACTAGCCATAGATTCACCAAAATAAGCAATCAACACACGAAAAACAGAATCTGTCAAAAACAGAACAGTCTATAGTAATCTGTAGCTAGGGCAAGATCTGGAACCCCAAAAATTCTAAAATAAATTGCTGGACGTGAGGAATTTATCTATTAATCATATTCAAAAAAGAATTAACTAAATATCACTCTTCAAATAAAAATAACAGCAGTTCTCGTGAGTGCAAAAGTTTCTGTTTTTTACAGCAAGTTCAACAAGATTTTCCCCAAGTCTTCCCAACGGTTCTACTTGGCACAAACAATCATTAAACACAAAAAAACACAACCAACACAGAGGCTAAATAATTTATTTATTACTAAACAGGAGCAAAAATAAAGGAATAAAAATAAAATTGGGTTGCCTGCCAACAAGCGCTATCGTTTAACGCCCCTAGCTAGGCATAAAAGCGAGGATAGATCTAGGTACTGCTATCTTTGGTAGGCCGATTAGGCATCTGTTTCCCTTAGGAATTTCTTTCTTTCTAGTGATTATTAAACTTTTAGGAACAAGATCAAAAAATTCATGTGTAGCAAATGGTTCCTTAATGATATCAAAAAGATTGGGATGAATGCTTATAGATTTAAGATCCGCAGTTTCCTTAGATGATTCACCCTTATTTTTAGGAACATACATAAACTTGGAAATTTTAGTAGGAGGACTTGTAGTATTCTTTACGGAAGAAAAAGCGGTTCCCAATTTTGTCATGATACCCTCAAGTTTATCAATTCTAGTAGAATCTAAGTTCATTCTCTCATTAACTATGGGTTCCTTTTCCTTAATATTTTTCAAAGTCATTCCTACCTTAGATCCATATTGAGTAATTTGATTGTGGATCTTTTTATCTAGATTTTCAATTGATTCAACAATAGCAACTTTATTTTTGATAATTTCAAGTCTTTGCATAACATGCTCCAAAGTTAACATGGTTCCATTAACCAAAAGAGGTGGTGAGCCAAATAAATTTAGCATATCATTATAAGAATCAAAAGTATGGCTACCCAAGAAGTTCCCTCCGGTAATGGTATCGAGGATATATCTATACCAAGGATTAACACCTACATAAAAATTGCAGAGAAGAACTAAGGTAGATTGCTTCCTAGTAGATCTATTTTGAGCATTGCAAATTCTATACCAAGCATCTTTTAGATTTTCTCCCTCCCTTTGTTTAAAATTTAGAACTTCACTCTTGGGAGACAACGGAGAAGATATGAGACTAGTCATGACGACAAGCAAACAATCTAACACAGGAGCAAACAAAAGCAAACGGGCAAAAAGAGGCAAATAGAGAGGGAGGATAGAGAGAGAGAGAGGGCAAATAAAATGGCAAGGGTGAATTGGGGGGGAGAGGAAAACGAGAGGCAAATGGCAAATAATGTAATGCAAGAGATAGGGATTGTGATGGGTACTTGGTATGTTGACTTTTTGTGTAGACTCCCCGGCAACGGCGCCATAAATCCTTCTTGCTACATCTTGAGCTTGCATTGGTTTTCCCCGAAGAGGAAGGGATGATGCAGCAGAGTAGCGTAAGTATTTCCCTCATTTTTTGAGAACCAAGGTATCAATCCAGTAGGAGCTCACGCTCAAGTCCCTCGTACCTGCACAAAGTGATAGCTACTCGCAACCAATGCGATTAGGGGTTGTCAATCCCTTCACGGTCACTTACGAGAGTGAGATCTTATAGATATAATATTTTTGGTATTTTTGGTATAAAGATGCAAAGTAAAAAGTAAAAGAAAAGTAAAAAAGCAAAGCAAGATTAAAGTGATGGAGATTGATATGATGAGAATAGACCCGGGGGCCATAGGTTTCACTAGTGGCTTCTTTCAAGAGCATAAGTATTCTACAGTGGTTGAACAAATTACTGTTGAGCAATTGACAGAATTGAGCATAGTTATGAGAATATCTAGGCATGATCATGTATATAGGCATCACGTCCGTGACAAGTAGATCGAAACGATTCTGCATCTACTACTATTACTCCACTCATCGACCGCTATCCAGCATGCATCTAGAGTATTAAGTTAAAAACAGAGTAACGCCTTAAGCAAGATGACATGATGTAGAGAGATAAATTCATGCAATATGAAATAAACCCCATCTTGTTATCCTCGATCGTAACGATACAATACGTGCCTTGATGCCCCTTCTGTCACTAGGTAAGTACACCGGAAGATCAAACCCAAAGCTAAGCACTTCTCCCATGGCAAGAACTACCAATCTAGTTGGCCAAACCAAACAGATAATTTGAAGAGACTTGCAAAGATAACCAATCATACATAAAAGAATTCAGAGAAGATTCAAATATTATTCATAGATAGACTTGATCATAAACCCACAATTCATCGATCTCAACAAACACACCGCAAAAAGAAGATTACATCGAATAGATCTCCACAAGAGAGGGGAGAACTTTGTATTGAGATTCAAAGAGAGAGAAGAAGCCATCTAGCTACTAACTATGGACCCGAAGGTCTGAGGTAAACTACTCACACTTCATCGAAGGGGCTAGGATGATGTAGAAGCCCTCCGTGATGACGGCCCTCTTCCGGTGGAGCTCTGGAACAGGCCCCAAGATGGGATCTCGTGGATACAGAAAGTTGCGGCGGTGGAATTAGGTTTTTGGCTCCTCTTCGGATCGTTTGGGGGTACGTGTGTATATATAGGAGGAAGAAGTATGCCGGAGGAGTAACGAGGGGCCCATGAGGCAGGGGGTGCGCCCCCACCCTCGTGACCGCCTCTTTTGTTCCTTGGAGCAGGGTCCAAGTCTCCTGGATCACGTTCGGTGAGAAAATCATGTTCTCGAACATTTTATTCCGTTTGGACTCCGTTTGATATTCCGTTTGTTTGAAACACTGAAATAGGCAAAAAACATCAATTCTGGGCTGGGCCTTCGGTTAATAGGTTAGTCCCAAAAATAATATAAAAGTGGAAAATAAAGCCCAATATACTCCAAAACAGTAGATAATATAGCATGGAGCAATCAAAAATTATAGATACGTTGGAGACGTATCACCCCTCTTTCATTACAAGCAAGAAATTCCTTAGCAATCTCCCCATCCATAACATAACCCTAATATGCTTTAGGCATTTCAAATCTAGTGGGAGACCTAGGAATAATAGGTGAATCATAATTTTCATCATTTCAATATTCTCAAATTCTTAGCTTTAGTAATTTTTTCATAAAGAAATTCACTTGGTGGCACAGGTTCATCAAGCAAAGTAGTGGCATCATCATAAGTATCATTCATAGCATAAATAGCATCATCAATTACTTGCGACATATCAGGTTGTATAGCAGGTGGTGGTGTTGAAAGTCTACATAAAATAGAAGGCGAACCAACTGCAGAGTGAGATGGCAGTTCCTTACCTCCCTCGTCTTAGAGGGTACGATCTTGATCTTAGCATCTTTGAGATTCTTCATAGTCATCAGCAGATGTATAAATCCCAAGTGAACTCAATAAATAGAGCTATGCTCCCCGACAACAGTGCCAGAAAAAGGTCTTGATAACCCACAAGTATAGGGGATTGTGACAGTCTTCGAGGGTAGTATTTCACTCAAATTTATTGATTCGACACAAGGGGAGCCAAAGAATATTTACGAGCCTTAGAAGTTGAGCTATCAATTCAACCACACTAGGAAAATAATATTTCCGCAGCAAAATATTTAGCAGAACAGTAGTATGATAGTTTGGTAGTAGCAGTAATAGTAGAAATAGTAATAGTAATAGTGACAATAGCAGTTTTGTAGTGATTGTACCATCAGCACCAGCAACAGTAACTTAGCAAAGACAATATGAGAAAATCGTAGGCACTGGATCAGTGATGGATATTTGTGTTGGATGATATTCAACTTATAATAGCCACAACCTAGAGCAATACACAATAGCTCCAATTCATCAATTCAATGTAGGCATGTATTCCATATATAGTCATACGTGCTTATAATAAGAACTTGCATGACATATTTTGTCCTACCTTCCCATGGCAGCAGGGTCCATAAGGAAATCTAACACTCCGTTTGGATGTAGACATGCAGAGGCTTAGCATTAAATTGGATCCAATGCCAATATCCCAAGACATTGATATTGATACTCAATATCAATTCTAATGTTTTGATGTACATATATTTGGAGCTTGGAATCCAAAGGGAGCACCAATTCCAATTTTTGTTTAGATGTACAAAGTGTGAAATTTGTCACTTTCTCAACATTCACAATTCGTCTTCTATACAACACATGCAAACGTACAAAGATGTATCAGTTTTAAAGTCGACAATTGTATATCACATAGAAAATGAAAGTACACAATTAGTACTACTAAATCTGCAACATAATCAAGACCATGAGTTGGGTCTAGTTACATAATCTATAGTTAGCCACTACAAATCTTGCACTGCACCTACATGGTATACGCCAAGATGAATGGGGCGAATGGGTGGGAATCCGTTTTAAAACTTGACAACTGTAGTGTGTCACAATATGCCTGTACTGAATGGTTGGCATTCCGTCGGGCAGTTCATGGGTGTGGTAGCCTTACTCCATGGCGGACAGCTGTAGGTGGTGGCCGAGGACTCGAGGTGGAAGCATGAGGTTGTGGCCGGGGAGGTCACTCGAGCTGCCACCACACTGAGCCTGAGGCATGTAGTGCTCGGCACCGAGCCACTGGCTCGCGCACTCCGCCATTGCTCCCGCCCACGCATGGGTCGATTCTGCCAAGAACGTTGTGCCATCCAGCAGTAGGTAGAGCCAGGGATCCAGCAGATGTGGTGCGAGGAACCACGACGTCGGTCAGCGGCAAACTCCAGTGGTGGTGGTTGCCAGCGGCAAGGCCGGGGATGGCCGGACCATCAGAGGACTGTTGCCACCCATTGGGGAAGAAGCACCGGTGGACTGGGCGATGCGCCTGCCTGAATATTAGAAGCCATCGATCGGAGAGCCGGTGGTAGGGGAGGGCCGAGCTCGATCTCCCGTGGCCGGCACAATGCCTATTTCCTTTTCGCGTGCGCTGTGCGAGGAACAACGAAGAGGTAAGACAATTCAGCCGAATACGGAGGATCGGGGCTCTAAATATGCGGAGGGGTCATGCCAATGGTTGGGTTGGCCTCTCGATATCGGGCCCAAATTCCTCACGTGAATGTCTAGGCCATCCAGACACCGGCATTCGGGCTAAACAGTGCTAATGCCACATTCTTGGTCCGAATGTGAACATCCAAACGAGGTTTAAGGGATATTAAGGCCTCTTTTTTATAGTGAACCGAGACAAAGCATTGACACATGGTGAATACATGAACTCCTTGAATTATAGTCATCCCCGGAGAGTATCCCAATTATTGTCACCTTGGGGTCTATGAATTAGAACAATAACAAGTGCATAAAACTAGCAGATAGGATCAAGAACTCAAATATATTGCTAATAACATAGAGGGTTCAGATCTGAAATCATGGCACTCGGGCCCTAGTGATAGGCATTAAGCATAGCAAAGTCATAGTAACATATCAATCTCAAAACATAGTGGATACTAGGGATCAAGCCCTAACAAATTTACTCGATTACATGATAAATCTCATCCAACTCCATCACTGTCCAGTAAGCCTATAATGGAATTACTCACTCCCGGTGGTGAGCATCATGGAATTATTGATGAAGAAGGGTTGATGATGACGATGACCACGAATCCCCCTCTTGGGAGCCCCGAACGAACTCCAAAACAGCCCTCTCGATGAGGAACAGGAGGTAGCGGTGGCTCTAAATCGTAAAACACGATGAAACTTTTTCTCTTCTTTTTTTCCTGGGGAAACAGAATTTATAGAGTTGGAATTAGGGCAGATAGGGCCTAGTGGGCCCCATAAGGCATCAAAGTGCGCCCCGTTGCCTTGTGCGCAACTGGTGGCCCCCTTCCTGTGGATCTTTGTTCTAGTATTTTTCACTTATTCAAGAAAATATCTCCTCAAAGTATCATCTGATTCCGAGAACTTTTATTTCTGCACAAAAACAACACCATGGTAGACATCATCAATCTGGCTTAGTTTCACTCAAATCATGCAAATTAGAGTCCAAAACAAGAGCAAAAGTGTTGGGAAAACTATATGTGATGGAGACATATCAAATGTGCGGTATCAAGATGCACATGGGCCCTCGTTGATGAGGAGCAAGGCTATAACTTGGTGATGACAACATAAACTAGAGCAAATAGTTGGCTATTCAGCCTCCTTGATTCACTGCCCCATGATAAGTTTGTGCTCATGGCGGTAACACTGTGCGTGATTTGGTCCCCCCAGGAGGATGGTCATCCATGAGGCAGTCTTCCAAACACCACATGCAATATAGGCATTTATCGGTCGCTTCATTGCCGACCTAAATGTTGTTTGGGATACTATACCTACACGCCATGTGGTAGCAAGCTCAAGTGCAACTATCCAGAGGCCTAGGGCTCCTACAACAAGCTACACCAAGATACATGTTGATGCTAGAGTACAGACACAAAGGGGAGGTACGGCAATTGCAATTTGTCGAGACAGCCATGATGTTTTTTGGGCAGATCAGCACTAGTCACAGGAGGACTCTGGGACCCGGCTACACTTGAGGCCATCACATGCTGCGAGGCAATTGCTTTGGCATAAGATCTTCAACTTCAATGCTTCGTTGTTGCTTATGACTGCAAATAAGTGATAGGCGATATTATTAACGGAAAACAGGGTCCTATGGAGCTATTATCAGTGAGGTCAAATCTAAATCAACATTGACGGTGTCCTGGGCTAGGGGGTCCTAGCTCAGCCAGGCTAAACTATGGGTTGGACTACTAGCCCATTGAGGAAGAAAGACTCCGAAGGCCCTCGAAGTGCGGCGACCGACGACTTGGCATGTACTTCAAGCATATTTAGATTAAACATGTGAATCCTTCGATGACAACCGACCATGTGTAACCCTAGATACCTCCTTGTGCCTATATAAACAAGGAGGTTTAGTTCGTAGAGGCGAATCCATACACCCATTCATCATACCCCTAGGTTTTAGACCACAACTTCCGATCTCGAGGTAGATAAACTCTGTACTTTGATACCTTCATAATAAAAACAAGGGCAGGACGTAGGGTTTTACCTCCATAGAGAGGGCCCGGACCTTAGTAAATCACTTGTGTGTTCTTCTCCTATTACCCATCAATCCGATCTAACAGCTCGGGCCCCCTACCTGAGATTTGCCTGTTTTGACACCGATATTGGTGCTTCCATTGAGAGCTCATTGTCGGATCACCTGGGGTCGATGGCTCATCTGCAGATCGTTAGCAGTATTAGATCTGGTGACATATTCGTCCCCAGCCAGCTTTTCGCTTTCGGCAGCATCATTTTGCATGTCGATCTGACTGGCCATCTAGGACGTGTTGACATTTTTGCTCCAAACCAATCCATCACGTTCAGAAGCCTGGAGTTTAGCGCGAATGCTCAAGGAGATCTGGTCCTTTCGGGGCACACCTTGGATCAGCACGAACCTTCAAGCGCCATAGCTCAGAAGCCGGACTATGACCGGGACCTCAGATCCGTCCTCCTCCTAGAGCTGACCATGAAGATAGATCTGGTGGTTAGTACGTCTTGTGTAAAAACTAAGCCCTTGGACGCCTCGGTGCCAAGCTTGTCTTCAGAACTAGCAACGCTGATTGCTCCACCGGCAACCCAATGCGATAACTATTCGCACCACCCGGGGATCAACCCAGGCGGGCAAGAGGCCAGTGCCGCATAAATTGGCCCGAATAAATTGTTCCAAATCAGCCTAGCCTATGCCCAGGTCCTAGATACTAAGGAAATCTCGCAAATCAATGATGTGCTGGATCAAATCCAAAACATGGAAGTTTTATCTGCCATCTATGATCAGATCGGATGTAAAGCCGATGAAAGGGAATTTTTTATCCCACCCACCACCCACCTAGTCGCCACGGTCGGGGATCTGACTGATACGCTCGACTACGGCTCTGACGAGGCCACCGACATGGATGATCTTGGCCCAGTGGGAACCAGGGAACCACAAGCCACCTACCTATGGCCCAGGAAGGGACCCTTGGCCCAACTCATGGGGTAGCCCACCGACGGGAGCCGCAAAGCCAGCATACTCGCAAGGGCCCTGCCCCGCGAGGGGCCTCTCCTATGATGGACCTCATTGAAATTATCATCATGGCGAGCGCCCTCGCGAGGCCCCTCTCGTGAGGCACCCCCTCTCAGGGCCTCCCGAGGATTCACGCGGGGCGGGTGCCGCCCAACACATGGGTGACGTCATCCAGGCAGGCGCCAGCCTGCGTGGCCAGGACAGTTTCCCTTTCGGTGCTAAGGGGCAGCTGTGCCTACCTGCCCCCAAAGCAAGTCCCAAAGTTTCCCCCTTTGATGATAGAAGACCAAGATGGTGGAGAGGCGGGACAAAGGTTATCATGGAGCCCCTCGCGCGTCAAGGATAAGCATTTTAGCAGGCGAAGACCACCTTTTCTCAAGAGAGGCACCGACGCCTGTCCCCTTTCAAATTCGCCCTTTGGTAGCCCTTTCCCGCTCATATTTTTGGGGAAGAGGCCCAAGGCATCTATATAAGGGATAGAGCTACCAGCGTAGAAAGGGATCGACTCTTGCCCAAATCCTAGCGCCATTCCTAAACCCCAAAAACTCTAGCTCTCCTTGTAGCTCGAAGAGCACTGTCCACAAGCAATACAACCAAGCAGGACTAGGGTATTACACCGCACAGTGGCCCGAACCTCAGTACGTTGCTATGTCCTGGTCGCGCCTAGCTCGTAGCCTCGTAGATGTAAATTCATGCCCCAGAGCTCAAACCAGGGTTTTGAAGGATTTCCCATGGCTTAGAATCAATCCCCCTACATTTGGCGTGCCAGGTACGGGCTTGGTTTTTGCACCTCAAGCTTTAGCACCAGCATGGCCAACGCTCGATGCGCCCGCGCCTAACGCCAGCCCAACCACGTCCAGATGGAGCCCATCAGTGTCCCTCGCATCAGTCGCGCTCACGCAGCCAGCATGGGCTTGAAGCCGGAGGAGAGCTCCTCGTCTGACCACCCTTCGGTCGGACAACACCAGTAGCAGCCGCAGCCCGCGCGCATGGCCACGGTGACCTTGCTCTCTTGCCATGACCTGCCAGCCATGTAGGCTACACTTGTAACGCCCTCGATGCGGCTATATCTCCCATGTGTCGAAGCACGACTTAGAGGCATAACCGCATTGAAAGCAATGTCGCAAGTGAGGTAATCTTCACACAACCCATGTAATACATAAGGGAAAGAAATACATAGTTGGCTTACAATCGCCACTTCACACAATTACATGAATAAAGCATTACATCATCCAGATACACTCAAGGTCCGACTATGGAACCAAAATGAAAAGAAGACTACACGAAATGCTACACAGATCCCCAATCGACCCCAACTGGGCTCCACTACTGATCAACTAGAACGAAACAACACAAAGCACAAGATCTTCATCAAGCTCCTCCTTGAGCTTGGTTGCGTCACCGGCACAGTATCATCGGCACCTGCAAACTGGTTTTGGAAGTATCTGTGAGTCACGGGGACTCAGCAATCTCACACCCTCGCGATCAAGACTATTTAAGCTTATAGAAAGGGTAAAAGGTATGAGGTGGAGCTGCAGCAAGCGACTAGCATATCTGGTGGCTAACATACGCAAATGAGAGCGAGAAGAGGAGGCAAAAGCACGTTCGAACAACTATGATCAAGAAGTGATCCTGGAACAACCTACGTCAAACATAACTCCAACACCGTGTTCACTTCCCGGACTCCGCCGAGAAGAGACCATCACGGTAACACACGCGGTTGATGTATTTTAATTAAGATAAACTTCAGGTTTTATACAATCGGACATTAACAAATTCCCATCTTCCCATAACCGCGAGCACGGCTTTTGAAAGTTCAAATCCCTGCAGGGGTGTCCCAACTTAGCCCATCACAAGCTCTCACGGTCAACGAAGGATATTCCTTCTCCCAAGACAATCCGATCAGACTCGGCATCCCGGTTACAAGACATCCTCGACAATGGTAAAACAAGTCCAGCAACACCGCCCGAATGTGCCGACAAATCCTGATAGGAGCTGCACATATCTCGTTCTCAGGGCACACTCAGATGAGCGCTCCATACAACTAAAACCAAACCTCGAGTTTCCCCGAGGGGGTGCTGCAGAGGGCTCTAGTTCGGACCAACACTCAGAGGAGCACTGGCCCCCGGGGGGGGGGGGTTAAAATAATGACGACCCTTGAGTCTACAGAACCCAAGGGAAAGAAAAGGCTAGGTGGCGAATGGTAAAACCAATGTTGGGCATTGCTGGAGGAGTTTTATTCAAGGCGAACTATCAAGGGGTTCCCATTATAACCAAACCGTGTAAGGAACGCAAAATCCGGGAACATAACACCGATATGACGAAAACTAGGGCGGCAAGAGTGGAACAAAACACTAGGCATAAGGCCGAGCCTTCCACCCTTTACCAAGTATATAGATGCATTAATTAAATAAGAGATATTGTGATATCCCAACAAAATATCCATGTTCCAACAAGGAACAAACTCCAATCTTCACCTGCAACTAACAACGCTATAAGAGGGGCTGAGCAAAGCGGTAACATAGCCAAACAACGGTTTGCTAGGACAAGGTGGGTTAGAGGCTTGGCTTAACAATATGGGAGGCATGATAAGCAAGTGGTAGGTATCGCAGCATAGGCATAGCAAAAGAGCGAGCATCTAGCAAGCAAAGATAGAAGTGATTTCGAGGGTATGGTCATCTTGCCTGAAATCCCGCAAGGAAGAAGAACGAGTCCATGAAGAAGACAAACGGACGTAGTCGAACGGGTCCTCATAAACGCGACGTAATCGGAACCAACACGAAGAAGCAACACCGTAAAGAAGCACACAACATAGTAAACAACCAACACATGAACATGGCATGATATGCGAGAGGCGGTATGCGGTGCATATGCATGATTTGGAAAGTGATGAGGACATCAATACCATTGTTACACCCACAGCCCCTACTCTTACATATACTGGACCAATTACTAGAGCTCGCGCACGCCAATTAAATTACCATGTACTTTCGTTTCTTGGTAATGATTCTAATGTTCATGAGATTATGATGCTGCCTAAATTGGATACATTTGTTTTTCTTACAAATGAAGGGCCTAGCTTGTAGAAGGATGAACATTGGAGCAAGAACACGCATGGAGTTGATGGCATGCGCAAGGGGATCAAGAACGGAGTTACAAGTGATGATTTCAGGACTTTGAAGCCGCCATAAGGAGTGCATGAAGCCTTGGACGAAATATACAAGATTCCACTTCATAATATTCGTCCATAGGCTATTCTAGGTGTTGCGTCACCTTATTAATGGGCCAGGCCCATGTAATTTCGAAATACTTAAGTATAGGCTATTTTTAGAGTCTGTATGTGTGGGGAAACAAGAGTTAGGGTTGGTTTCGGACCCCACCCTCAAGGGCCACGAAATTCCCCCCTCTTCCTCCATATATACAACCCTTAGGGCGTCGTTTAGACTTTGGGTTTTGTTTAGATTAAAAGTTCGCCATAGCTGCAACTTTGCGTACTTCGTTTGTGTCCAACGACCAGACCAAGACGTCACAGAACCCCACCTTGATCAATAAAGCTTTCATCTTATATTCGCAATATCCCGATTGCAATCTCAGTTTCTTGCTTGTTCTTCGTTTGCTCGCAGGAAACAGACCCTCGTGGTCAGGTTGATCGTGCTCTGGCGTGGTCAATAACCCTCGGAAGTTGGTTTAGCGATTGCTAAGGCGCGATGTCTCGCACGTTCGTAGTCGGATCGTCAAGCTCGACTCCCACAGAAAACGATAGCCACCATCTCATCGAAACATCGGGACACCTTAGCCTCTATCAAGTGGTATCAGATTTCCAGGTTGCTCGGTGAGATTTTACAGTTTTTCGTAGATTAGATCGAGTCTGTTCTTCATACCTACAGTCCATGAAAAAGCCAGAAAAAAAATTAGGGTTAGTTCATCATATCCGAACCAATCTGAGCCTTTGCATAATCTTTTTAGGGTTTTTGCTTTGTTGAATTTGCGGTTGCATCGTCGTGTCAAGTTGCTGGTCTTAGAGTCTAGTCTTTTAGAGTTTCGAGTTCTGGTGATAAGTTGTCACGCCGCCGCTGCACCATCATCATCGCCCATCTACCACTTTTGCTTATCCGCCACCGCTCTGAATCCATATCCATATACCACCACCAATCCGTATCCATATACCACCACCAATTTGTATCCATATACCACCACCGCTACCATATACCACCACCGCTGCCATATACCACAACCATATATCCACCACCAATCTGAGTTCTTCTCATATTAGGTTTGTTCTTGAGATCAATCTAAATTCTGATTCGTGTTTCCTTGCCTGCGTAGATCTCGGAAAGAAAAGAGTCTGGAGACCCCCGGGCAGTTTTTAGGCCAAAATTTTCACGGGCAAATTTTTTTCCCTATCCTATTTTTAGGCTTTTCTGAGTCTTTTGAGCCACGTGCCATCATAGTGATTTTTTGTCGCACTTTTTCGTCGTCGCTGCCCTGATTTCCGAAAAAAAGTGAAAAATAAATTTCGTGCCCATCCTATCAGTTTGACGAGGGAAGAGTTTTGAGACACTCGCCATTATAGTGATTTTTCGCAAAAAAAAGAGGAGCGCAAAAAAAAGGAGCGCAAAAAAAGAGCGAAAAAAAAGAGTTCCAGACTGTGCTTTTCCCTTATTTACGTGCAGCGCCGTGATTTTGTTAGTGTTCTAGGCTCGCGTCTCTAGCGCGCTCTAGCCTAGGACCAGCACAGTACCGTCGTTGAGCGTTTATTCAACTTTGCATCTCTGAATTGATTATTGCTGACCCTTTTTGCTACCATACTATAAGCCTTCCCAGCTCCACATACATCTATGTCGTGCGTTTGACTCTCCCTGGCAATCGCTCTATCCAAGCTTTTGAGAGTTTTGACTACAATGGTTGCCGATCACCGCCTGCTGCTGGGTAAGAACTGGTAAGAATTTGAGATTTGCTTGATGGATTTGTGACACCCGCCACCACCACCACTTGTTAGTAGTCTGTAGGATCATATTCTTGTGTGTTTCTATTGCTGCTAACCATGCCAGGATCACAAGCCGACGAGACTGACTGGGAGAACTTGACAAACAAGGAGCTTCATGATACGTTTCAGCAAATGATGAGTGGATAGGTGCAAGATGTGATAAACAGATTTGAAGAGGCCATGGAGATGATAGATGGCATGGAGAAGACGTTTGAAACAAAGCTCGATAACAAGTTTGCTGAATTGCTTTCGCATTTTCCACCACCACCATCGGCTGCTCCTGCCGCACCTCTGCAACAACAGCAACAACATCGACTACCTCCACGTCAGGAAACAGCCCTCCGCCGAGCGAGCCGTGTCCCTCTTCAGTCGGGCCAAACTGCTGGTGCTGCTATTGATACTTCTGTGGCTCCTACTGCTAATGTGGAGGAGGATGATTATGTGGGAGATTATGAGGATGAGGTTGATCAAATTCAAAACTACGTGCCACCACCAGCACAGCAACCACCAGGTCGTCCACATGCAAATAATGGCAATGGTAGGGCTCACCCTCAGGTACGAGATCATGACCATCTCCCTAAACTAAAATTTAATATTCCACCATTTGAGGGTAGATATGTTCCTGATATATATCTTACTTGGGAGTTAGAAACTGAACAACGATTTACATGTTTACAATATCCCGAGGAGAGACGTGTTCCTGCTGCTGTTTGTGCGTTCACTAGTTTTGCATGTGTTTGGTGGTCTGAGCATTGTAGATTATATCCTATTCCGGCTACTTGGGCTGCTTTGAAAACTGCTATGCGTACTCGTTGGGTTCCACCATATTATCAACGTGAATTACTTCAAAAATTGCAGCGCTTAAGACAGGGAAAAAATTCTGTAGAAGAATATTATCAGGAATTACAAACTGGCATGATTAGATGTGGTATTGTTGAGGAGAATGAAGCTATGCTTGCACGTTTTATGGGTGGATTAAATATAGAGATTCAGACGATTCTAGAGTATAAGGAGTATACTAATATCACTCGTTTATTCCATCTTGCTTGTAAAGCTGAACGTGAAGTGCAGGATCGACAGGCATTGGCGCGGACTAACTTTTCTGCAGGTCGACCTTCATCATGGACACCACGTGCATCATCTACTTCCACACGTTCTGCTACACCGGCGCCTCCGTCGGCTGCCACCTCCAACCGTGATACCATAAAGCAGGCACAATCACCACTATCTGCCAAGAGCACACCTTCTGGGCCTGCAAAGAGCTCTTCTTCATCCATGGCATCAGCAGGGCAAACACATGATATTATTTGTCGATGTTGCAAGGGTGGAGGTCATTTTGCGAGAGAATGCCCATCTAAGCGTGTGATGATTGTTACTGAGGATGGTGGGTATGAGTCCGCTAGTGACTATGATGAGGAGACTTTGGCTCTTATTACACGTGAAGAACACGGTGGAGACGATTCTGATCATGAGACGCAATACATGGCTCCTGAAGATGCTGACAGGTATGAATGTTTAGTTGCTCAACGTGTTTTGAGTGTGCAGGTTACACAAGCTGAGCAAAATCAGAGGCATAATTTGTTCCATACAAAGGGAGTTGTGAAGGAACGTTCTGTTCGCGTGATCATAGATGGAGGGAGCTGCAATAACTTGGCTAGCATGGAGATGGTGGAGAAGCTATCTCTCACCACAAGACCACATCCACATCCTTACTACATCCAATGGTTCAACAACAGCGGCAAGGTTAAGGTAACACGTACTGTTCGTGTGCATTTTAGTATCTCTACATATGCTGATTATGTTGATTGTGATGTGGTACCTATGCAAGCATGTTCCTTATTACTTGGTAGACCATGGCAATTTGATAAAAATTATGTACACCATGGTAGAAACAATTAGTATACTCTTGTTCATAACGATAAAAATATTACTTTGCTTCCTATGACTCCTGATTCCATTTTGAAAGATGATATTAATAGAGCTAATAAAGCAAAACAGGAGACAAATACGAGTGAAAATCAGATTGTGGCAAAAGAATTTGAGCACCAAATGAAGCCTAATAATAAACCATCTACTGTTGTTTCTGAAATTAAATTGAAAAGTGCATGTTTACTTGCCACCAAATCTGATATTGATGAGCTAGATTTTAGCAAATCTATTTGCTATGCTTTTGTGTGCAAAGAGGCATTATTTTCATTCGAGGACGTGCCTTCCTCTTTGCCCCCTGCTGTCACTAACATTTTGCAGGAGTTCGCTGACGTCTTTCCACAAGACGTGCCACCGGGATTACCACCTATTCGAGGGATTGAGCATCAAATTGACTTAATTCCCGGTGCTTCGCTACCCAACCGTGCACCATACCGTACCAATCCAGAGGAGACGAAGGAGATTATGCATCAAGTACAAGAACTGCTCGACAAAGGTTATATACGCGAATCCCTTAGTCCTTGTGTTGTTCCTATCATTTTAGTGCCGAAAAAGGATGGTACGTTGCGTATGTGCGTTGATTGTAGAGGCATTAATAATATTACTATTCGTTATCGTCATCCTATTCCTAGGCTAGATGATATGCTTGATGAATTGAGTGGCTCTACAATATTCTCCAAAGTTGATTTGCATAGTGGATACCATCAAATTCGTATGAAATTGGGTGATGAATGGAAAACAGCATTTAAAACTAAGTTTGGATTATATGAGTGGTTAGTCATGCCTTTTGGGTTAACTAATGCACCTAGTACTTTCATGAGGTTAATGAACGAAGTTTTACGTGCTTTCATTGGACGATTTGTGGTAGTTTACTTTGATGACATATTGATTTATAGCAAATCTTTGGAGGAACATTTGGAACATTTATGTGTTGTTTTTATTGCTCTACGTGATGCACGTTTGTTTGGAAACCTTGGAAAGTGCACCTTTTGCACCGACCGAGTATCTTTTCTTGGCTATGTTGTTACTCCACAGGGAATTGAAGTTGATAAAGCCAAGATTGAAGCTATTGAGAGTTGTCCGCAGCCCAAAACGGTCACACAAGTGAGGAGTTTCCTTGGCCTCGCTGGTTTCTATAGGCGTTTTGTGAGAGATTTCAGCACCATTGCTGCACCTCTCAACGAGCTTACAAAGAAGGATGTGCCTTTTGTTTGGGGTACCGCACAGGAAGAAGCCTTCACGGTATTGAAAGATAAGTTGATACATGCTCCTTTACTCCAACTTCCTAATTTCAATAAGACTTTTGAGCTTGAATGTGATGCTAGTGGAATTGGATTAGGAGGTGTGTTATTACAAGATGGAAAACCTGTTGCATACTTTTCTGAAAAATTGAGTGGGCCTAGTCTGAACTATTCTACTTATGATAAAGAATTATATGCTCTTGTTCGGACCTTAGAAACATGGCAACATTATTTATGGCCCAAGGAATTTGTTATACATTCTGATCATGAATCTTTGAAACACATTAAAAGTCAAGCAAAACTGAACCGTAGACATGCTAAATGGGTTGAATTCATTGAGACTTTCCCTTATGTCATTAAACACAAGAAGGGTAAAGAAAATGTTATTGCTGATGCCTTGTCTCGTCGTTATACTATGCTTTCACAACTTGACTTTAAAATATTTGGTTTGGAGACCATCAAAGATCAATATGTTCATGATGCTGAATTTAAAGATGTATTGCAGAATTGTAAGGAAGGGAGAACTTGGAACAAGTTCATTCTTAACGATGGATTTGTGTTTTGTGCTAACAAGCTATGCATTCCAGCTAGCTCCGTTCGTCTTTTGTTGTTGCAGGAGGCGCATGGAGGAGGATTAATGGGACACTTTGGCGTCAAGAAGACGGAGGATATACTTGCTACACATTTCTTTTGGCCAAAGATGAGACGAGATGTTGAGCGTTTTGTTGCTCGCTGCACTACATGTCAAAGAGCTAAGTCACGACTCAATCCTCATGGTTTATATATGCCTTTGCCTGTACCTAGTGTTCCTTGGGAGGATATATCTATAGACTTTGTTTTAGGTTTACCTCAAACAAAGAAGGGGAGGGATAGCATATTTGTTGTCGTGGATAGGTTCTCGAAAATGGCACACTTTATACCATGTCATAAAAGCGATGATGCTGTTAATGTTGCTGATTTGTTCTTTCGTGAAATTATTCGCTTACATGGTGTGCCAAATACTATTGTTTCAGATCGTGATACTAAATTTCTTAGCCACTTTTGGAGATGTTTATGGGCTAAGTTGGGGACTAAGCTGCTTTTTAGTACTACTTGTCACCCCCAAACTGATGGACAAACTGAAGTAGTCAATAGAACATTGTCTACTATGCTTAGGGCTGTTTTGAAGAATAACAAGAAAATGTGGGAAGAATGCTTGCCTCATATTGAATTTGCTTATAATCGTTCATTGCATTCTACTACTAAGATGTGCCCTTTTGAAATTGTGTATGGTTTCCTACCTCGTGCACCTATTGATTTGTTGCCTCTTCCATCTTCGGAGAAGGTTAATTTTGATGCTAAAGAATGTTCTTAATTGATTTTAAAAATGCATGAGTTAACTAAGGAAAACATTGAGCGTATGAATGCTAAATATAAACTTGCTGGAGATAAGGGTAGAAAACATGTTGTGTTTGCGCCTGGAGATCTTGTTTGGTTACATTTGCGTAAAGATAGATTTCCTAATCTGCACAAATCAAAGCTAATGCCACGTGCTGATGGTCCTTTTAAGGTGTTAGAGAAAATAAATGATAATGCATATAAACTTGAGCTACCTGTAGATTTTGAGGTTAGTCCCACTTTTAACATTGCAGATTTGAAGCCTTATTTGGGTGAGGAAGATGCGCTTCCGTCGAGGACGACTTCATTTCAAGAAGGGGAGGATGATGAGGACATCAATACCATTGTTACACCCATAGCCCATACTGTTACATATACTGGACCAATTACTAGAGCTCGCGCACGCCAATTAAATTACCAGGTACTTTCGTTTCTTGGTAATGATTCTAATGTTCATGAGATTATGATGCTGCCTAAATTGGATACATTTGTCTTGCTTACAAATGAAGGGCCTAGCTTGGAGAAGGATGAACATTCTAGCAAGAACACGCATGGAGTTGATGGCATGCGCAAGGGGATCAAGAACGGAGTTACAAGTGATGATTTCAGGACTTTGAAGCCGCCATAAGGAGTGCATGAAGCCTTGGACGAAATATACAAGATTCCACTTCATAATATTCGTCCATAGGCTATTCTAGGTGCTGCGTCACCTTATTAATGGGCCAGGCCCATGTAATTTCGAAATACTTAAGTATAGGCTATTTTTAGAGTCCGTATGTGTGGGGAAACAAGAGTTAGGGTTGGTTTCGGACCCCATCCTCAAGGGCCACGAAATTCCCCCCTCTTCCTCCATATATACAGCCCTTAGGGCTCGTTTAGACTTTGGGTTTTGTTTAGATTAAAAGTTCGCCATAGCTACAACTTCACGTACTTCGTTTGTGTCCAACGACCAGACCAAGACGTCACAGAACCCCACCTTGATCAATAAAGCTTTCATCTTATATTCGCAATATCCCGATTGCAATCTCAGTTTCTTGCTTGTTCTTCGTTTGCTCGCAGGAAACAGACCCTCATGGTCAGGTTGATCATGCTCCGGCGTGGTCAATAACCCTCAGAAGTTGGTTTAGCGATTGCTAAGGCACGACGTCTCGCATGTTCGTAGTCGGATCGTCAAGGTCGACTCCCACAGAAAACGATAGCCACCATCTCATCGAAACATCGGGACACCTTAGCCTCTATCAGAAAGGAATGATTGATCCTGGCCTCAACTTGGGAATCCAAGAGTGCCACTGGAAAGGTGAGATGATTTCGGTTGAAATCGATATAAAGATCACCGGAATCGGATGCACGGTTTGGAAATGGCAAGCAAAACAAATATGGCACCGGTCTGCGATAATCAGCA
This sequence comes from Triticum aestivum, assembly GCF_018294505.1. Taxonomy (NCBI): domain Eukaryota; kingdom Viridiplantae; phylum Streptophyta; class Magnoliopsida; order Poales; family Poaceae; genus Triticum; species Triticum aestivum. The sequence goes on along the minus strand of NC_057794.1, from coordinate 220,908,963 downwards.
AGTAGCCCTCTAAATGCATCAAGATAAATATGCTACAACACTCAAACATGACAACAAAATACATGGCAGGGATCCACTCAAGAATCTTAACAAAATATGAACAATGAGCTACGGCTAATTCATCCATTAACAGGTTCAAACAAGCATGGCAAAAGCACAAATGATAACAGGTTTCAGACTTTGTGAAATTAACACAAGTCTGGAATTTATCATTAGGAAGCAATGTTTAGAGCACGATAACTATATGCTACAGGAACATATCATGGCAAAGAAAGGCATGGCATGAAGCTACTCTAAGCATATAACAAAAGTCCCTTAGTGACCTTGAGACAAAAGGGATCAGAAAATACAATTTCAAGCATGTGAACATAGCAAAAACATAAACAGATTCAGACTTAGGGAAAAACTGGAGCATGGCAAAACAGTTAACGAGTAGGCATGTCTACGAGCTCGATGCACTCACTACAGAGCATGGCATGACAAACTAAGCATACACCCATCAAGAAGAACTGGCATAGAAGCTAGACATGGCAAGAACAACAACATAGCATGCACGGATCAATAGCAAATCCTCGGCAAAATTGCTAAACATGTCAACAATCTGACAGGATCATTTTATAGCAAAAGTAGAGCTTGATTGACTCAAGCTATGATGCTCCATAAATGCAAAAAATACATGGATGGATAGAGCACCACAATATTAACAAAATATCCTTACTGATCATCCTCAAAAGAGGCACAGAACACTAGGAAACAACATGAACATATGGCATAAAAACAATAACAGGACAAGGACTTGGTGAAATTCTAAGTCCCTGAAATCAGCATCATCGAGTAAGCTACTTTGCATGCTTGTGCTAGTCACCACAAAGATCATAAAAAAAACATGGCATACACCCCTGTAAAGATGGCATGGCATTCTACAAAACACATGTAGAGCTCAGGATCATAGCATACACACATTAATCATTGCAAAAATGACAAAAGGCCATTTGCTGAAACAGATCTGACATAATCATCACATAGCCCTCTTCCAACAGCATTTCGGGCATCAAGATGAGCTCAAATGAAAATGATGCATTGAAATGAAATGATGTACTCGTCGAGACGAACATTTTGATATGCTACATGCATGAATCGGAGCCACGATGACGAAGTTATGCCACGAAGAAAATGCCCAAATAATTATGGAGAGGGAAGGAAAAGTCAACCGGATCCAGATCGGATCTAGGGTTCGGGGTGGCGCACAAACCGAGGAGCTCTCCGAAGTCGGCGATGATGACGGCGGCCGGTGGCGCTCGGCCGCGGGGAGGCCGGGGACGGCGAGGCGCGGGCCGGCCTCGGCGGTGCGGTGCGGCGCCGACGCTGGACGGCGGCGCGGGTGACGGAGGTCAACGGCGGCGGGGTCGGCGGTCGAGGCGGCGGCGCCGGCCGGTGAGAGGAGGCGGTGGTGCCACGGTGGCCGGCGAGCGAGGCGACGCCGGCACGGCGGACGGCTGGCGGCGGGAAGAGGAGGTGGGGAGGAAGAGGCGCTCGGGCGGCGGCGCGGGATCTGGCCCATTTCGGCCCAGAGGCGGGCCGGCGATGGGCCTCGGGCGGCTCCGGCGGCGCGGCTAAGTGGGCACACGGGCGGCGCGAATCAGACGACGCCATGTGGCGGCGGACGGCAAAGTCGGACCTGTCCGTCGGCGGGTTGTTTGTCCGGTGGCGCGAGGATGAAGGGATCTAGGGTTAGGGGCGGAATGATCCGGAAATTTCGGGGGAGATGCTAATTTATAGGTAGGAGGAGCTAGGAGGCTCCAAATGAGGTGCGGTTTTCGGCCACGCGATCATGATCGAACGACCGAGATGATGGAGGGGGTTTAGGTTGGTTTTGGGCCACTTTGGTGGGGTGTTGGTCTGCAACACACACGAGGACTTATTGGTCCCTCGGTTAACCGTTGGAGTATCAAACAAAGTCCAAATGGCACGAAACTTGACAGGCGGTCTACCGGTAGTAAACCAAGGCCGCATGACAAGTCTCGGTCCAATCTGAAAATGTTTAACACCCGCAGACGAAAAGAGGTAGGAAGGGACACCGGGTGACATAGGAGCGCCGGATTGCAAAACAGACAACGGGGAAAATGCTCGGATGCATGAGACGAACATGTATGAAAATGAAATGCACATGATGACGTGATATGCAATGCATGACATGCAAGCAATGACAAGGAAACAACAGCGAATAACTGGAGGACACCTGGCACATCAGTCTCGGGGCGCTACAACACTGCACATAGGGCACGAGCTGATGTGCTACCGCCCCACCGAGGATGGCTACGATGCCTGGCTTGCCCGCATCACCGAGCTGATGAACGTCTTCGGTGATGCCCCAGCGCCACCTTGCTCCCTACCACCCCCGCTGTCACGTGACACACGGGCGGGGAAGGATGTGCCTCCTCCACCTCCTCTGTGCAACGATGGTGCGGCGCGTCACCGCCGCAAGCGCTCGCCTGAGCCCTCCCACGGCTCCTCCCCGCCGCACGACGACAACCCAAGCAGCTAGATCATCCAGCGCGTGTGGCAAGACAAACAAGTGCTCATCGAAAGGCAGCACGAGCGCCAGAATTGCACCATCCAGGAGGTTGCATTGATGGTGCGCGCATGGCCTTCACCCGTTGCAAGATGTGGTGCGTGAAGATGGACGCCGTCGAGGTGACCAGAGGGCCACCGGAGGGCAAGGAGCACCGCACACCCGAACGGTATTTTGTGGATGTCCTGGAGGGGGCTCGCCTTGCGGCAGCACAATGTTTGCAGGACATTGTATTTGAATAAATGTATTCATGTTGCCTTTGCCTTGTATTATGAAACAGAGCCTGTTTTGTAATGTAATTTTGTTATGCTTTTAATTGTTTCCTCCTGTGCGGCTGTGTTGTATGTAATCTGAATGTTGGCCAGTCATCGGCTTCTGCCCTCACGTAGGTAGTATGGAGGTGTTCGGGATGGAATCTAAACAATCTTGATCCAATTATATGGTCCTTGAAGGAGTTGTTTAGCTCAACGAACAAGGCAATTAGACTGTACGGCTTAAACACCCTCACTTAGCCATAGGAGTTTTATAATAAAGCGTGGGCGCAGCCCCTGGTTCGGACCAGAGTGCTGTCAGCATCTGATCAGGAAGTGCCGATCTTTCGCATAATGCGGAAAAAATCTCCAATGATTTGTAACCCTCGAACAGATGAATGGCTCTCGCCATTTCATGACAGTCAGTTTTCGGCTTTCTCTACTAAGGCGCTCATCTGGTTAAGGCCAGGGCACAATCGTAGTAGTTCTCCCTTTACTACCCTAGCCGATTTTAGCGGAACGTAGGGTAGCAAGCACAAGAGCCGAGCAACCCAACTATTGAACCAAAGACATGATTCGGCGCCAATGCATATAATGCTAAGTTTGGGGTGCCGAACTTATCTTTAAGGATTGTTCAGACTTCGTTGCTGTATCGTGGGGCGATGGGGAGCCCCTGGCAAATATGAAACGTACCAGAGTGTACGGTTGCTAGGAAATAAGTAATTTAAAGTAAAACAGAGGGAGAACAGAGATAGGATCTGGGGCCCTTAAACTTGGATCATGAACTGTTTCCATTATAGTTTGGTTACTGCGTCCAAGCACATTGGTACAAAATAATGCAATAAGCAATCGGCTATTTGACATGCCGCGACCAAAGTCGAGCTGCGTGTGGGTCCTGAAAACGGATAGAGTAATCGTTTAGTTAGCCTCTAGGGCTTCCCATGTACGCATGTACTCCGTGTTAATCCGGTGTGTTTATCCTTTGACAGGATTAATCAGGCCGTCGAAGGAGGCCCGCATAAGAGAAACCTAAAAAAGGGAAAAGGAGATAGTAAAGTTATATGTGTGTCCGGGATCGGTCTAACCGAACTATAGATCCCGGGCTGGCTTGTGCCTCCATCGATGTCCAAGGAATTTTGAGTGCATAATTATGTACGCGTGGTATGAATGCCACTACTTCATCTAGACTGGGACGGAGGCCGAATTGCTAATCGAGCTCTTGACGAGCCACGTTGTCCTATTGCAGTGTAGGCCGGAACCTCTTAATGATGTCTAGGGGCTCGGCAGCCCTACTATGGTGATGCTTGAGAAGGCCGCTCTGTACCTTTGCTGCTAGGGCGGCGGTGTTCTCCTCTGTTCGGAGGGAGCGTTCAGTATTGCCATTGACTATTATGACGCCGTGTGGACCGGGCATCTTGAGCTTGAGATAAGCATAGTGTGGTATTGTGTTGAATCTAGCAAACGCGGTTCGTCCGAGCAGTGCATGGTAGCCGCTGCGGAAGGGGACGATATCGAAGATTAACTCTTCGCTTCGGAAGTTGTCCAAAGAACCGAAGACCACCTCCAACGTGATTGAGCCCGTACAGCGGGCCTCTATGCCTAGTATGACTCCTTTAATTGTAGTCTTTGTTGGTTTGATTCGTGAGGGGTTAATGCCCATCTTCCACACTGTGTCCTGATAAAGCAGGTTGAGGCTGCTACCACCGTCCATTAGGACACGTGTTAGGTGAAACCTGTCGATAATTGGGTCGCGGACTAGTGTGGCTGAATCGCCATGGCGGATACTAGTTGGGTGATCTCGATGATCGAAGGTGATCGAGAACGACGACCACAAATTGAATTTTGGGGCAACTGGCTCTACCGCGTAGACGTCCCTAAGTGCTCGCTTGCGCTCCCTTTTGGGGATGTGTGTAGCATATATCATGTTCACTGTTTTGACTTGAGGGGGAAATTTCTTCTGCCCCCCAGTGTTCGGTTGTCGGGGCTCTTCATCCTTGTCCTCACTTTGTGATCCCTTTTCTTTGTTTTCGGCATTTAACTTGCCAGCCTGTTTGAAAACCCAACAGTCTCTCTTGGTCTGATTGGCTTGTTTATTTGGGGTACCATGTATCTGGCATGGACAATCGAGTATGCGATCCAGGATGGATGGTCCCTCAATGTTCCTTTTCTAGGGCTTCTTTAGCTGGCCGGACTTGGAGCCGCTGAATCCAGCGTTAACGGTGGTGTCATCGGTGTTGTCGCCATTGCTTCGGCGTTTGTGTCTGTTGCGCCGGAGCTTGCCGGAGGTGTTCTTGGCCTCGGAGGGACCTGTCTTGCTGGCTGTGTTTTTGCTACGAGCCAGCCAGCTGTCTTCACCCGTGGAAAAGCGGGTCATGAGTGCCGTAAGGGCTGCCATGGACTTCGGCTTTTCATGGCCAAGGTGGCGTGCTAGCCATTCGTCAAGGATGTTTTGTTTAAAGGCCGCTAGGACTTCGGCATCCGGACAGTCAACGATCTGGTTCTTTTTGGTTAGGAACCTAGTCCAGAATTTTTTGGCTGATTCTCCAAGTTGTTGAACTATGTGGCTTAAGTCATCAGCATCGGGTGGCCGGACATATGTACCTTGGAAGTTGTCAAGGAAGGCCTCTTCCAAGTCGTCCCAGCTGCCGATGGAATTCTTGGGCAGGCTATTTAGCCAGTGTCAAGCTGGCCCTTTGAGTTTCAGTGGGAGGTATTTGATGGCGTGGAGGTCGTCTCCACGGTCCATGTGGATGTGGAGAATAAAGTCTCCAATCCATACTGCGGGATCGGTTATTCCGTCGTATGATTCAATATTGACGGGCTTGAACCCCTCGGGGATTTCGTGATCCAGCACCTCATCCGTGAAGCAGAGAGGGTGTGCGGTGCCTCTATATCGGGTCGTGTCACGGCGCACCTCCGATGAAGTCCATTTGTGAAGCACACTGTCGAAGTCGAAGTCGGCATCGACACGCAGCTGGTTGTTGAAAACATGGGTTGACACCTAGCGAAGGAGAGCGCGACACTCCCCATCCAGGATCTCATTCCATCTGGCGCTGCCGGCATCTAGCTTACCCACGAGCTTTGTGAAGAAGTCCATGTAGATGTCGTCATTGGTTTCCCGAGGATTGGTCACCCCCTCGTCAGTGAAAGGGGCCACAGCCTTACGAGCGTGCGTCATGAGCTCGTGGAACATCTTGGAGCGTTGGTGCTGCTCCCCACGCTTCCGAGTGGCGACATCCCAGGCCTTCTACACCATATCGCTGATGCCACCTACCTGCGCTTGGAGATCCTCCAGCTCACGATGGGTCTTGGGTTGGAGCTCCACCATGTTTCGCGCCACAGCCTCTGAAGCACTAAGCTACTCTTTGAGGCTGGTGACCTCGGCATCAAGCTCACCGCGCATTTGCGTGAAGCGCCCCTCCTATTTCTTCAGGTTCTTCGAGAGGGTGGCGGCGAGCGCCTTGGTCTTTTGCTCAGTTTCCTCTTCGGCCTTCCGGTTGGCCTCCACCTTATACTTCATCTCCCTCTCCTCGAGCAGGGTGTTGGCCTTCGTGAGGCAGGTGTTGTAGGAGGCCTCGGTGGCCGCCACGACGTGCTCTATGGTCGCAACGGTGCGCTCTAGGTTCCCCAGGTGCTCTCGCTCCTTCTCTTGCTCGGTGGTCATTAGCGTGAGCTCGCGCTCTCGGATCTTCATGTCCAGCTCCCGGACCGCCACCATGCTCTCACGTCGGGAGAGCTCCTCCTCATTTAGGGGTGAGTCGGGCCTCGTGAGCCATGTCACGCGCCATGGAGGCCTTCTGCATGGCTTCCACCAGCGCAAGCCGCCGGGCGGCCTCTTCCGTGTCCCGGATCGCCCTGTTAATGAGCTCCTTGGACTTCCGCGTGGCTTCCTTGCACTCCTTCTACACGGCCTCGTCGAGCAGGCGTCCTAGGCTGACAACCAGCCTAGTTGATGCCAGCCCTTTGCAAGGCGCGCCCGCTCTTGGCGGAGGTCCTCCTCCTCAGCCATGAGATCAGCCTCAAGGTACGACCTAGCATGGAGCAGAGTCCCACACCATAGGAGGGCACTATGTCCCATGAGCTCTAAGGCCGATGATGCATCTGGCCCTTCTTCCTCCTCCGTTCCAGCCGGCTGGGAGGGCCCAAGGGGAGTGCCCCCCCCAGGCCCGACAGGACTTCCGACCGCAGGGCCCTCCTCCCCTTCTAGGTGATGGAGGTTCCCATCCACCTCCGCTTGCTGCTCCTCCGTGCGCGGGGGCCTAGTTGCAGCCACTTCTGGCTCCTGGTTTGCCGGCGAGTGCTCGGGGTTCGTCACGGCAGCTCCGTCGGCTCCCGACGCCCTGGTTGACATGGAGCCCTCTGGGGGGGCAAGCTTTGCGCCCCCCCGGGGGCGTTGTTTTCCCTCGTGCCAGGGGACTTCAGCATCTGATCCTCTGTGAGGCCCTTCTCTGGGGGTCCAGCTTCCCCCACAAGTGGGGGTGCACCCTTGCTTAGCTGGGGGGCACTGCGCGATCTCCCTCATCCTCTGCTCGCGCGTCTCCAAGCTTGGAGGGGGCGCCAACGGCCCTTCAGCCCGCACCCTGGCGGTGGTATGGCTCCGCGGCCCCCTCTACCCTGGGAGCCTTCTTCTTCTTTGAAGTAAAGCCCCGCACCACTGGGGAGGCTCAGTCCCTATATCACGTGGGGAAAGGGTAAGCATAAAGGGAAGGGGCGGAGTTAGGGGACATACTCGTCCATGGGGACGCACCACCTCTTCATTAGTGCCCTGCCGGAGCAACCGCCCCTGCCTCCTCCTTGGGTCCTATTCAGGCCGGCTCCCGAGGCTTAGTCACGGGGTCTACCAGAGCCCCCTCCAGGGTGTCGATGGGAACATCATCCTTGCAAGGCTCGTCGCCCTGAGAAAGGGCCCCCTCGTCCTCCGGAGGCGTGACTTGGAAGGGCACAACTAGAGGGTAGCGGTGGCCCTCAGGGGTGCCGCCCACTCACTCTCGTTAGTGTGGGCCGTCGCCCTGAGGTCTGCGCCGCCTCCTGAGCCAGGCAACACCTGGAAGAGGTTGTCGTGTGGCCCCGCGAGGCCCTCGGGCATGATCCTCCATTGCTTGACCCATGGCATGCCCACTCGCACATCATCCCGGTTCTTGTAGCAATAGATTGGGGGTGCATCGAGTGGGGTAGGGGGAATGTCATCTCAGCGGCAAATAGCACGCCGCCACCCCGTCCACCACCTCTGGCACAAGGCGGTCGACGCTCAGCCTCATCGGTTCCTCCTGGCCGGAGTGGGTCCACACTGGACGCGTGCGCTTCTGGAGGGGAGCAATGCTCTTGCGCACAAAGTCCTTGGCGATCATGCTCGCGGTGAGGCTACCAGCCTGCAACTCCTGCATCCTTGCCATGACCGGCTCCAGCGTGGCATCGTCAAGCTCGCCGTGCTCCCACCCGGAGCTATGCACTGCGGGCGCCTCTAGGGCCTCAAGAAGGGGGTTGTACTGGCACGCATCCATGTAGATCCAGCGATGCCAGAAGCCTTCCACCTTCTTGGGGATCTGCATGTCGACGATGTTCTCATGAATGTCATCAGCCATGAGGTATGACACGCAGGCTGAGTAATGGTCCACCGCGGTCAGCTGGAGGCTGTAGAACTTCCTAAAGAATGCCACCAAGGGAATCACGCCCAGAAAGGCCTCACAAATATAGGCAAAGTTGGAAAGGAGGAGGAAGGAGTTTGGATGCAGGTGCAGCGCGTGGATTTGGTAATGGCTGAGGATGGCGTTGAATGAATCGGAGAAGGGTGGCAGTAGTCCAGCGAAGACGGAGTGGGAGAAGAATGGAAATGGTGTGCCCTCTCGCAGGGAAGATGGGCGCGACGCTAGCCAGATCTTCATCGCCCCATGCTCGTTGTGGGTGCAGGCCATCATCAGCCGCACCTTATCTTGACCCTCCTTGTTAAGGATGATCGACTTCAGGAGCGCCGAGCCCGGTCCAAGCGGGGCCGACGGTCCCGGTCCAGCCGCCTTCCCCTTTCCCTTCTTGGGCGCCCTGGGAGCCATGGCGGTGGAAGAAGAGGAAACAAAGGAGCAGTATGCAGGAAGGCGGAGAGGGAGATGAGAAGCAATGATGCGCCCACGCCCTATACATGCAGGCTTTATGACCAAGATGGTGATTACCGAGGCATCGTGGGAAGCGGGAGGCACCCCCGTCCCGTCGCGTTGCCACGCGGCCCTGCCTTAGCCTGGCATTCTTTGGCCCTGCATCATTTTGCTCCTCAACGGGTGGAACGTGCACGTCGTGGGCCCGGGGGCTTCTGTCGGCCTAGTGGGAACCGAGGTACCATGGGCCACCTGCCTAGGGCCCAGGATGGGACCCTTGGCCCAACTCATGGGGCAGCTCACCAACGGGCGCCACAAAGCCAGTTGCCTCGTGAGGGGCCTCTCCTACGAAGGACTTCATCAAAACTACCATCATGGCGAGCGGCCTCATGAGGCCCCCATGCGAGGCGCCCTCTCTCGAGGCCTCCCGAGGAGCCACGCGAGGCGGGTGCCGCCCATCACATGGGTGACATCGTCCAGGCAGGCGCTAGCCTACGCAGCCAGAACAGTTTCCCCTTCGGTACTAAGGGGGCAGCTGTGCCTACCTATCCCCAAAGCAAGTCCCAAAGGTTTCCCTTTTGGTGATATAAGACCAAGACGATGGCGTGGTAGGATGGAGGTCATCGTGGAGCCCCTGGCGCATCACAGATCAACACTTTGGGAGGCGAAGACCACGTTTTGTCAGGAGAAGCACCGACACATGTTCCCTTTTGAATTGCCGCTCTATGGTAGCCCTTTTGAGGGAGTCCTGGACTAGGGGGTCCTCAGACTCCGGGCAATGTGATGTGGGCTGGACTAATGGGCCGTGAAGATACAAGATCGAGGACGCTCCCGCGTGTCCGGATGGGACTCTCCTTGGCATGGAGGGTAAGCTTGGCGTTCGGATGTGAAGATTCCTTTCTCTGTAAACCGACTCTGTACAACCCTAGCCCCCTCCAATGTCTATATAAATCAGAGGGTTTAGTCCGTAGAGGCAATCATAATCATACAGGATAGACATCTAGGGTTTAGCCATTACAATCTCGAGGTAGATCAACTCTTGTAACCCCTATATTCATCAAAGTCAATCAAGCAGGAAGTAGGGTATTACCTCCCTTAAGAGGTCCCGAACCTAGGTAAACATCGTGTCCCCTGCCTCCTATTACCTTTGATCCTTAGACGCATAGTTCGGGGCCCCCTACCTGAGATCTGCCAGTTTTGACACCGACATTGGTGCTTTCATTGAGAGTTTGTCGATAGAAGGATCGATGGCTCGCCTCGTTGTCAATGACAAAATCACCTCTGGAAGAGCCCTAGTTCCTGGGCAGATCCTCCAGATCAGCGATTTCACCATAGGCGCCCGCCCGACCATTAAGCCCAAGGCGGTCCCCCAAATTGCCAAAAATCATCTTCGCATCAACCCCGAAAGCACCGATAAGATGGATCCCGCAGATGTCTCGTCTTTAAATGAACTACTAGATCGCATCGCTGCCCTGGGGTGGCAACAGATTACGATCTGATTGGGATTAAACCTGATCAGAGGGAAATCAGGTCTCCACTTGTCACCCAACTGGTGCCTGTCGTGGAAGAACAAGTTGAGGATACCGCTCCTCCTATGCTGAAAACAAACTATGTTCGGATCTCCGAGCCCTATGAGGCAGACACTCATCCTTGAGAATGGATCATCTGTCCTCCGAACATAAAATCAAGTGTTGAGTCTAAAAACCCCTAGGACACTTCGGATCCTGGGCCAATGACCTCAGATTTTTTTCAAAATTTGGATTGCACAATGGGCCAGGGTTCGGATTTAAGCCCACCCACCCACCACAATCAATACTCTCCAAGAAATTCCGGTCCCCTGGACATATGTGATTTAATGTATATATGACAGCAACCTCAGGAAATAGTCCATCACTTTTGGGCTAGATTCCTACTTGTTAAAAACATGATTAAAGATTGCTACGACGACGACGCGGTATTAGTATTTTGCCACAAATATACGGGCGAGGGCATCCTCAATGCCCTCAATCTATTCCACATACTCCACTTTGCAGATTTGGCACATATAGTACAAAAGTATTGAGCAATGGAAATAGCTTGGAGAGTCCAGACAGCTCGGTGGGAACCACCGGCCGGACAAAACGGATGCACCCTTACGGGGCACCCGACCATTACTTCACAGAAAGTAAAATTAAGCCCTTACCGAGACACATAACTGTCCTTGATGAATGGCTCGACAAGCCCTGTCAGATACATGCGATGCCAAATTCCGAACCAACTCCTAGCCTTCTAGCATGTTGGATACTCCGACAGGTGGCTAAAAGCGGGGAGGCTATTCTCACCAACACTACTCCGGCAAGGCATCCCCCTAGGATAACGACCTCAATGTGTTTACGGTCTTCGAGAACTTTTCTTCAAACAACCGGTGTAAAAGGGCGCTCCACGACCTCGCCGAAGTCAATCATGTAGCCACAATAAATCCTTGGAACGATATGGTGATAACCTTCAACGCCAATGATGAGCCAAGGGCCCGATCAGTCTGAGCACCAGCTGCTTTGGTTCTAAACCCAATTGTAGACGACATTCTCCTCACTAAAGTGCTCATGGACGGTGGCAGCGGACTGAACCTCATATACGAAGACACGCTCAATAAAATGCAAATGGACATAACTCGCATTGAGCAAAGTAATACAACCTTTCGAGGAATTATCCCCTGTCAGGAAGCAAGATGCTCGTGGAAAATTAAACTCGATCTGGTATTCGGCATGCCAGAGAACTATAGGTTCGAAGAGATAATCCTTCCAGTTCCAGGTGGCCCCTTTCAATAGCGGATATCATGCCTTGTTAGGGCCAGACGCATTCACACACTTTCAAGTCATACCTCATTACGGGTACATGAAGCTCAAAATGCCCGGGCCCAATGGTGTTATCACTATCTCCAGTGATCCGGACATAACACTCTGCGTCGAAAACAAAACCGCATCCCTGGCCCTCGAGGCACTGTCCGAAGCCCTGGCAGCCGAGGAGCTCATTGCTCTGTGTTCCATAGTGCTTAGAGATGACGTAATTCTTGATGAAAGGCCTAAATACACTTCTTTCAAGCCAGCAGACGAGATAGTCAAATTTCAAGTTCCCCCAATGGATCCCAAGAAGACAGCTTCCATTGGGGCTCAACTGGATCCGATGGTCGACGCTACATTGCGCACGTTGTTGTGCGAGAATTGAGACATCTTCGCCTGGCACCCCTCAGATATGCCAGGAATCCCTCGCACGCTGGCTGAACATAGTCTCAATATACTGAAGGGACACAAATCATTCAAGCAAACAATATGGCAATTTTCCGAACCCAAACGATAGGCTATGGGTGAGGAGCTAGCCAAGGTACTCGAAGTCGGGTTTATCAAAGAGATCAAACATTTGGACTGGCTAGCAAACCTGGTCTTGGTGCCAAAGAAGGACAAATCCTAGTGCTTGTGTGTTGACTTCAAGGACCTTAATAAAGCCTGCCCTAAGGATCCCTTCGCACTACCTCGCATCGACCAGATTATTGATGCAACCGCAGCACACGACTCACTGTGCTTCCTCGACGCATACTCCGGATGCCATCAAATCAAAATGAAGGAATCTGGCCAAGACACAACGGCATTCATAACCCCATACAGGCCCTTCTGCTTCAACACCATGCCCTTCGGGCTCAAAAACGCCGGGGCCACATATCAACGCATGATTCAAACGTGCCTGGAAAAGCAAATCGACAAGACAGTTGAGGCATATGTAGATGATGTAGTCATCAAAACTAAGCATGTCGAATCATTGGTGGACGACTTACGCCTTACATTCGACAACCTCCGAAGATATGACATACGACTCAATCCGGAAAAGTGCATTTTCGGAGTTCCCGCCGGAAAACTGCTTGGCTTCATTGTTTCCAATAGGGGAATCGAAGCAAACCCAACCAAAATCCAAGCCCTGTCATAGTTGGCTACACCAACCAACCTCAAGCAGGTCCAAAAACTAGCCGGATGCATGGCAGCTTTGAGCCGCTTTATCTCTAGATTAGAAGAAAATGCACTGCCATTGTATTGCCTGCTCTGACACACCGACCACTTTGCGTGGACAGATGCTGCAACAGCCGGACTGGAAGAGATAAAAGCTTTGTTAGCAAGCAACCCAATCTTGGCCATGCCAAATGTCGGCAAACCCATGTTGCTATACATATCTGCGACGCACCAGGTGGCGAGTGCGGTGCTCGTCGTCGAACGAGAGGAAGAGGGACATAAATTCCCACTTCAAAAACCAGTATACTATGTATCAACGGTCCTCGCACCATGCAAATCCCGATACCCACATTATCAAAAGATAGCGTATGCGGTCTTCATGGCATCCGGGAGGCTGCGGCACTACTTTCAGGAGTGTTCGATCATGGTGGCTTTTGAAGTACCAAGACGCCACCGGCCGGATTGCCAAATGGGCCATTGAGCTCTTAGCATTTGAAATAACATATAAGCCACGCCGAGCCATTAAATCTCAGGTGCTGGGTGACTTCGTCGCCGAATGGACAGAGGCCGAACTTCCTAAAGAGTATGACACATATTCCAACTGGGTGATGCACTTCGACGGTTCTAAAATGCTAGCCGGACTTGGGGCTGGTGTTATCCTGACATCCCCCGCAGGAGACACAATCCGTTATGTGCTTCAAATACTGTATACAGACTCTAATAACGCAGCTGAATATGAGGCCCTATTGCATGGTCTTCGGATGACCGTATCTATGGACATACAATGCCTCGAGGTGCGCGGGGATTCAAACCTTGCAATATCCCAAATAAACGGAGAATTTGATGCCAAAGATCCGAAGATGGTGGCTTACCGCAATGCCATACTTAAAATATCAGCTCGGTTTGAGGGGCTTGAGTTTCATCACGTGGCCCGAGAGAGTAATCAAGCAGCAGACATCCTTGCTTGCATGGGCACTAAGTGCGACCCCGTCCCTCCCAATACCTTTGTGGAGAGGCTCTTCAAGCCATCCATGGTATGGCAGGATGAGAGCAGCAACACCAGTCCAGAGCCGATCATACCCCAAAATTCCGAACACAATCCCGATATCATCGGGGGCTCGGCTACCGAAGTAACACCACCGGCCCATCTAATCATGGCAATGATCACCCCATGGACCGAACCCTTCCTGGCCTACCTTAATAGGCGAGAGCTCCTTGAGGACCAGAATGAGGCTCGATGTATCAGTCGACGCTCGAAAGCCTACAAGGTTCATGAAGGAGAGATCTACAAGAAAAGTACTACCGGAGTCCTTCAAAGATGTATCTCCGAAGAAGACGGGCGGCAGCTTTTGGCCAAAATCCATGCTAGTCTTGGGGGTCATCATGCCACAGCTCGGGCCCTTGTAAGTAAGTCATTTCGTACCGGCTTTTTCTGGCCTACGGCCCGAGCAGATGCACGAGACCTCGTCCAACGTTGTGTAGGATGCCAGCTTTTCGCCAATCAAAGCAATATTCCGCCTACCGCCCTACAAACAATCCCCATTACTTGGCCTTTTGCGATCTAGGAGCTTGACATGGTTGGACCCCTTAAAGGGGGGAAGCCATAAGAAAAAATACCTACTGGTCATGGTAGATAAATTCACTAAGTGGATAGACGCCAAGCCAGTTAAAACAGCCGAAGACGGACCAGTGATAGATTTCATATCCAGTGTCATACACCGTTTTGGTGTCCCACACAGCATCATCACCGAAAACGGCTCTAACTTCATAGCCGACAAAGTAAAAACTTGGTGTGCTAATCCGGGCATCAAGGTCGATTATGCCTCCGTCTATCACCCTCAAACAAACGGTCAGGTCAAATGGGCTAATGGCCTGATAATGAGCGGCATTAAACCCAGGCTACTGCGATCCTTAAAGGAGTCAGATAAACACTAGGTTGAGGAGCTCGACTCCTACTCTGGGGGCTGTGGACCACGCCCAATCGCACAACCGGATACACACCATTCTTCATGGTGTACGGCGTAGAGGCCGTCTTACCCTGTGATATTATTCACGACTCACCTCGAGTACGCATGGACGAAGAGAGAGAGGCTGAGCTCGATCGGCAAGATGACTTAGATGGCCTGGAGGAGGAGCGCGATGTCACAAAGGCTCGCTCAGCATTCTACCAGCAATAAGCTCGAAGATACCAAAGCAGAGAAGTGCGGGCCAAGACTTATAATGTCGGTGAACTCGTTCTACGTCTACCAGAGAAGAAAAAGTACAAGCTCAAGCCCAAATGGGAGGGTCCCTTCATTATAGATGAAGTTCTCACCGGAGGAGCCTATTGCCTTCGTAATGCATCGGACAATCGCTTAGAGCCGAACCCATGGAACGCTGCCAGACTCCAAAGATTCTACGCCTAAGTCCAGACTCATTGTTTGTTACCCTTTTTCTTTTTCTTTTTATTTTTTTTCTCTTTCTTCTTTTCGTTTTTATACGACTTCTAGCCCGTGTTCGGATAAACCACACACTTAAGGGTTATACATCCTTAAATGTACATACCCCACAATACCTGGGGGCTTCTTGTCACAGAAGCTTATTATTATTCGAGCATCAGGCTCACCGTATATATGGGTCGTCTTCTCATATATGTCTTTTCTTCGCCATTATATGCACCTTTATGACTTCAGTTTTTGCCAAGTTGGGTTGCCTGGCTCTTGTGCTTATGCGCTACGTTCCCGCTTGTTTGGCTAGGGCATAAAGGGAACACCTCTGCGATTTTTACGGCCGGGTTATCCGGACATGTACCTCAGGCGGGTGAAGCCGAAAGCTAGCGTTCTTAAGGGAATAATAGGTCGGCAGACAAAAGATGAACCGCCCACGTTGCGAAACAAGCCCCCAAAATATAACGTGTACTGTGATTTTTAGCATCACAGCTCAGGCATGCACAACAACGCATGTTGGCCCAGGGAAAGGAACCCTTAACGTAACTATTCTCTCTGGAAGATGTTTCTTACGATCAAATGTAATATAACATAACTCCCTGAATACAACTTGTCTATTCAAGCAACTATGACCGGACTGCCTGGTTTCCGAACATACTTCGGTATTTACCACAAGTACAATATTCGAAAACACTCCAAAACTTTGGATTTCGGAAGTTAAAGCGGAAGGCCTGCCAAGACAATCGTTATGTAGTTCGGATGGAGATACGTTTGTCGATAAAAAGTACATTACTACTTGGACTCGAAAACTTCCTCCTCCTCTAGACCATCTAATAAGTTGTCTAGCTTATAATCCTGTTGCGAAAACTTGGCGGCTATCTTTACTTGGTCATATACTAAGCTAACAGGAATTTCTTGTCCATCTGGTCCCCGAGGCCCGACTCGGGCCATATGATTCGGATCAAGTCCGGTGTACCGAATTGATATCTTCCATAGTCCAAAGTGGCGACGAGCTCCCTTGGATAAATTCACGAGTTCATCCATACTTCCTGGAGGAGAATTGGCTGGCCATAAAACCTTAGCAATGTTCCTCATTGCCTTCCGGGCTCGCTCATGCACTTTGGACAACTCTTGTAGCAGATCGCCTTGAAATCCAAAAACCTTTCCTTCGGGCCGCCCAGTCAGCACACCTACAGAAACAAACTTGTTAAACTTCCCATTAGGGGACTGTAAGGAAATGAGGTTAAAAAAGCATATTGAATATGCCGCCTTTCAGCTTTCTGTTCTCTTTCAAGGAATCCTCCAATTGGGCTCGTATGTCTTTTAGCTCCTCGGCCTGCCTGATGTTGGCATCTTGTAGCTAGTTCTTCTCATCCCCGGTCCGTGTTACTATACGCTGACCAACGGCCTCTTGCCTTTCGGCATGTTGTTTATCCGCCTGCGCGGCCTTCAGTCTCTCTTCCAGCTGATCCGGTGATCCCGCCGTCGTAAATACTTCAGTGTTTATTTCAGAAAAAACATTGCTGGCACATGATTATATTTCCCGGACAATAGTGGACATTACCAGTCAGTGCCTCCATGGACTTCGCCAGTTCGGCGGTGACAGCAGTTAGCTAGGTCTGACATTTTTCCAGCTCATGAGACAACATATTGTTCTTCTCCATGAGTACCTGATTATGCAATGATCATTAAATCAGTTGCGTTAACTGCTTCAAGTCTCGGGGGCTACTGACACATGATTATTAAACCCATACAACAGGTCTTACTCACATATCCTTTGAAAGCTGGTGAGTGGCTCCAGCGAGCCCATCCCGAGCAGCTCGGATATATGCATCCGCTGAGCTGAAGGCATTGAATGCCTCTTCGATGAAAGTTGGGTCGCGCATAGCGGCCCTCTGGCGCCAATGGTTCATCGCACTCTCCACTTCAGAGTTGGTAATGGATACATCATCTGAATCCTCGGGGAGAGGACAATCCGGCATTGCACCTATATCTACTGATGCGGAGCATCCTATGGACATCACCATGTCAAGAGTCCGTTCGACGAGTGACACATGCGACATCTATTTCACATACACAAAGGTGAATCACCTCCTTTACACGTGCTCAATTGACACTTTCGAGGATGGTATACTACTTGACACCCCTCTCATTTGCATGCATAGGTATTGTCGGAGTTTCATGGATGACGAGGAGGAGTGCAAGCGCCAAGGAACAACTACACCATCCGTGAGGGAAGCCTGGAAGCGACGATGGAAGAAGACGGAGCTGCTAAAGCTACAGCCGCCGGACATCCGGGCCAGAGGCCGAACATCCGGCGCCTGTGCAGCCGCCCAACAACTGCACCAACAGACGGCCGAAGCATCAGCGGCCAGACATCTGGCCCATGGGCCCAGACATCCGACGCGACGCCACAGCCCGGACATCCGGCCTTCCCCCAGAAATCCGGCATCAACAGCAGGAGCCAACAGAAGGCCACCCCGCTCGGGCCGGACATCCGGCCAACCACCCCAGACATCCGGCATCTCATGAGAGCCCGGACATCCGGCCCCCAGCCCGGACATCCGGCGGCTGCCTGCGCGCAGAGTCGGGCCAGAGGCCCATGTATCCCTTTCCCACTTACCCCTTCGTGGATTAGACTATATACTCCTTCCCCTCCTCCTAGTTAGGGTCAGCAAAGTAGTAGCTCATTTAGAGATAGAGCTTTGCTCATCCATTACGGATCTACTCCACGAGAGAGACCGCGGCCCCTATTCGGAGAAGATCCACCTTGGATTCAAGACCCCTCAGGGGAACATCCCCTCGTGGATTCAAGACCTCCTAATGGAGATGAACCTTACCTTGTATCTTTCCCTTTGTTGTTCATCTACCTTATGGATCTTGTGTGTTTGATTGTCTAGTGGATGTGTGATTGGACTTGTTCTTGAGTGTTTCCCCTTGTGATTTCTCTCTGTTCTTCCCTGTGTTCTTCGTGTTCTTAGTTAGGATCTGCTCGTTTTGTGGAAGATCGGCCGTATAGGGTTCCACCCTACATCATCTTGGTATCATGAGCAAGGTTTATCACGATTTCGGAGACTCCCCACTTTGTTTTCTAGCCTAATTTTGTTGATTTCGTCCTAAATTTGAAAATTCCCCACCAAAAATAGCCCCAAATGTTTTTGTGATTTGTTGGTTTGATGAGGTTTTGTTGGATTTGATCCATGGATTTGGTTGGTTTCAAGTGGATCTAGCATATCCCTAGGTTTTCCCACTTTCCATCCACGAAATCCCATCAATTTTGCCCTCAAAATCATCTATTTCCGCCCCCAAATCGAGTTCTGAAGTCCAAATCCCGATGTGGAATCGTCAGGCCGGACATCCGGGACCCAGGTTGGACATCCGGCTCTGGAGCATAAGATCCGCACGGTTCTGGACATCAGCCCCCAGATATCCGGCCCCCACCCCCGGATATTCAGCCACTGTACATTTCAGCTTTCCCGTTTCACCGTTTTGTCCATAACTAATTCATGTGGAGTCACCGTTTTTTCCATAACTAATTCATCCGGAGTCCGATTTTCGCGTTCTTTAGCTCTCGAAAAGCTCTTGACATCCCCCTTCCCACAAAAATACTACCATCACCATTTGACTCCATAAATTTTTTGGAACTTTGGCATCTCTGCCTAGGGCTTCCACCACAACCTCCGCATAACCACCACCGACTTCCGCAACCTAACCAATTTTGTTTCCCATCGCATTAGTGGTTGCTTGAGGAGTGATTTGAGTCTCCTAAGGTGTCTAGGCTACTTATGGACGGTTGCTTCTTCATCAACCACCACCACCACTACCGCATAGGCTTGACCACTATACACTTCCGCCACCCCAACATAACCCAATTTTGTTTGTGTTGTGAGTTGTGTCTCCTAAGGTGTTTAGGCTACTTCGGGACCGTGCTTCCAACTCCGACACCGTGTGTAGTCCACCACCTTACCCACCATTTCCGCATTGCCTATTCGAAAAACCCATCATTGCACTTTTGCAATCCCATTGAGCTTCCGCCACCGCCACCGCATTCCCGCTACCACCATTTGACATTTGAGATTTTGAGTTCATGGTTTTTCCATTTCCTAAGGTGTTTCAGCTACTTAGGGACGAGTATCCATCATCTTGGTATCTACATCAAGAACACCACCACTCATCATCACCGTGGACGGTAACCTCCATATCATCTTGGTACTGTGGTATCCATCCATTGTATATTCTCCGTGCCATTACATTGTTAACCCCTAGCCTATTTTGCGTTACTTTCCTATCGAGACTAGCCATTCGAGTATTGCCGGCAAAGTTACTTGTGCACATTAGTGGTCTACACCTCCCATTGCATACATACCATATCATATTGGTATCACATAATCTCGTGTGCCTCAAGTTTGTTTCCGCATATACACAATTGCTATGTTGGTTTGTGCATTGTGTAAAAGTGGCCATACAAAAAAAAGAATAAGCTTTTAAGAAAAAGAGAAAGAGCAAAGAATCTTGAAAGAAATAGCCATAGCATCATACCCCATTGCATAATATTGTCATATCCGATCATCTTGGATCATACCACCGGGAACATCGTATACATAGCATACTTGGGATAGAAGTCGTTGCATTTTTGCATCTTATAGGTTGTGCACAAGTGTCGTATCCGCCTATTGAGAAATCGTGCTATAGTCTCTCTAGAGTTGTGCAACAAGAGCATTTTCCGTGGATTCCACATTTTGAGGTCATTCCTTGGTTGCACGACCCCATTTATCTATCCATGTGTGTGTTTCCGTGTGCCATTCATTGCTATTGGTCTACTTGTTTCACTTGTGAATTTGTGAATCTCTTTCAACATTATTGACTCTTGCTAACATTTTGCATTAAATTTTTGTGCCACTATCCTCACCGAGCTACTCCATAAGCTTTTGTTTGTAGGTGTGAGTGAACAAGTCTAGTACCAATTCCACTATTCTTTCATTTCACATTGAATGAAACGGGATACATCCTCAACTTTGGGAAAAGGTAACTTGGTATTGTTTATCTCATTTCCTACTCACCTCTACTCGAGTCTTGTGATGGATAGGCAAGGCATTTCACCTTCGGTATACAACAACAACGACAAGTTCGATGCCACGAAAAACTCTACTGACGCCAAGATGCAACCTCAAATGGAGGAGATCAAAGCCCTCATCAAGTCCTACAAGAGATCTTCCTCATCTTCGAGAAGACTCAAGTACACATGCTTCCAAGCCACCATCTCCGGCAAGGTCACATCAACATCGACACCACCATGAACGTGAAGGTCAAGATCTCAACACCAACAACTGCTCAACGACGTCACCATCTCCCTTTGCATCTTCGCTAAGCAACCTCAAGGCATCTTCGCCTACAGACATACGACATCTTTGCCAACAAGCACCTCAAGACTACACTCAAGAGAAGCTCCCCAAGCTCAAGTCCGTGACTTCCACGAGCTACTATGACCTCGACATCGACCATGGGATTCCTTTCTATGGAACTATAGAACCCGAGGAGTATCTCGAGTGGGAACGTTTGATGGGCGACTACCTCAAGCTACATCAAGTTCCTCCCGAAGATCAAGTGAAGTGCGCCACAAGAAACTTCCACGGCTACGCGTACACATGGTGGCTTCACACACCTTCGAAAAGCTACAACATGAGTCGGCCCAAGATGAAGAGAGCTTTGCGGCGAGAGTTCGTGCCTCCAACCTACACGGAACAACTTCAACGCCAATTGGAGAACACCATCCAAGGATCCAAGTCCATCGACGAGTACTTCAAGGAGATGAAGATTGCCTTGCGACGAGCCGGCGTGGACGACCCCATTTCGATGAAGTTTCACTTCATGATGGGATTGCACAACGACATCTCCAAGACAATCTTCCTCGAGAACTAAAAGTCCCTCGACGACAACTACATTGGTGCTCCCAAGGCGAAACAAGAACTCATGAAGGCCAAAGCTTCTCCACCCCAAGCTCACTTCGCGACGACCAAGCTCCATGAGAACGAGCATGAGGCTAGTACCACACGATGTCCAAGCCCGATGAGCTCCAAGACAATGCTCCCAAGTTCGACTTCACCGCCATCCCTCTTTGTAGCATTGATGATGCCGAGTCTACTTCGACTCTTTTTCAAGATGGTGCAGTGACGACTATGACTACAGAGACCATGAAGGACCAAGCTTTGGAGGCGAGCGACATGGTGCCGAGCAAGGATGATGCTTCCATCTTAGGAGGCGAGAGTAATGATGTGCCATCTTCGGCTTTCATCTACGGAGACGGCGATGAGATGGTTGAGCATGGGATTTTCCTTTCGACCACGACGACGTATGATGACTTGAGTGACTTTTGCCACCATATTGAGAGTGAGAGTGACTCCACCACTAGCCCCATATATGATGTGTTGCCACAATTCCCATGTGAGGAGAGCCACAACCCCCACCACTTGAGTGAGATGAGTGCCTCCACCATACATGAGATTGAGTGCACCTACCTTGAGGGAGTGAGTGAACCACCACATAAAGACAGTGAGATAGTTGATAGGTCATGTGAGGCCACTTTCAACATTAACGACTTGAGCTCTACCTCTATTGTGTCTTCTCATTTGGTGCTAGGTCCCATCTATGATGACACACGATTTGCGATGACTTCGTCCTCCCTTTGGACAAGACGATGGCCATGGTGGAATATGATGCACCCCCACATGGTTCCATCAAGATGAAGATGACCACCATTTGTTCTTTCCCACCTCACCTACACCACTTGAGTGGAATGAAAATGGTAACATAGGTGACGGTGATGCTCTAGTCCCACTAGTGGACATTCTTGATATTGATTGCTTGCATGAGGTTGATCCACCTAGTACCATTATTCATGCTAGTGTGACCTCCTCATGTGATGATTTCTTGCCCATTTACGATGAGTATGATGATTCTCATGTGGAGTCTATTAGTTGTGATGCCATGTTACATAAGATTTCTTGTGAAAATTCTTTAGGTCACATCATGTTTGACAGTCCGCTTGACTTGTCATATGCTATGCATGAGATCAATCATATGTCATATTTGCAATCTCTTCATAGTAACTATGCATATGCCATTAAAATAAACCCAATTTGCACTTATGGCATAGGTGACAAACCCATGGTTATTGGCATTTGTTTTTCTTGCGATGATATTGATATGCTTCCTTTGCATCATTTATCTCATATGCCATGCCATGACCACCAAGCTTCGGATATGCATTGTTTTGGATGTTGTCCATTATCTCCATATGATGTTTCCAATATTGCTCATGAGGAGACCCCCATAGTTTCCTCATACATATTATGAGATTTTGATCCATCCCATCCATTGCATGACCCCAATACTTGTGTGCACAATATGCTCCCCATGAATAAACATGCTATTGATGTGCCATATACTTGCATTCTCAATTTGTGTCCCCATCATGTTATACATAACAACTATTCTTTCATGATGGATGACATGTTCTTATACCATGCATCAAATTTCTTTGAGCAGTGCTTACCTTGTGCTAACTCACACGTGCACATACACATCATGATGGATGATGTGTAAATTTACCACACACACAATTTCTTTGGTTTTTGTTTCTTTTGTGTAGGTACCCATGAATACTTGTCAACCTCGCAATCCCACGAGTTGACAAAACGAGCTCTAGAGAGCAACGATGACTTGGGATCCCATGGATTGTCTTTCCCACCGATCTCTTCGTGCAAAGACTTCGCGCATTCTTTCTACATGGCACTCACATGGTTATGGATAATTGTCCATTACATATTATATGCCCATCTTTCCATGTTCACTTTGCATGATATGTTCATTACTATGCATTTGCCATGCATTCATGACCCATGCTTTGCATTACACATGATGATTGATTCTCATACTTGTATGTGTATTTGCAAGCTTGGTGGAGATATTGCTTGTTATTGCCATGTTTGCTTTGTGCCCCATGTCTATGATGATACTATGATCTTGCTTTGTGTTTGTGCTTGCGATATGTCGTGTGCATCGCCTATGCCTATTATTTGCTCACATGACATTATTGCCATGATTTCCTCTAGTATGTTGCATTTTCGCACTACTAACTTGCATGACTTGATTCCTACGATTTCTTATGTTGCATCACCAATGATTCATACTTTCTCATTCCATGCGGTTGATGACAACCAGTTACATGCTTTGCACATGATTGTTATTGCATCTTGTCATATATCTCCATGTGTTGCCACTCTCATGTTAGACGATTTGCCATGTATTGAGTGCAACAATGATTCTACTCTTTCTCATGAGATTTCCCCCAGAGCGTTCTCACATATATTTGGAGATCTTCACATATTTCTTGTGAAGCATGCTTGTCTTACCTCTTTGCACCATCTACCTAGTGCCATGAATATATCCACTATTGCATTATATTATTCATGCATTTGTGCTACTAATGTTTGTGTGCAAAAGAAGAGAACCATCATGATGGATGATGTGTTTATCTACCATGGGAATACGTTCTTTCTTTTGTTGTGTGCATGTGTAGGATACTTGGATTTTGTGTCGACTTCCACTTCACGTGAGTTGACCATTCGAGCTCTTGAGAGCGAACCACCTCCTACCACGACGATTCTACATCGCACTTGCTTGTACTTCGTCATTGTGAAGGATGCACGAGGACACGCCTTTAAGGTGACATCTTTCTTGAGCATGGATACAATGGAGCATACTACTTGTGTTGCTTCCACCATGATACTTATTGTTCATCTTGGACCACTTGATTGCACACTTGTTAGAGATCTTGCTTTGACTTGTCATTTTCACCATTCCATGCATCATGATATATATGCCTTGTGTGTTGCATCCAATTCTTGGATTACTTGTTCCTCTCATATGTTTGGTTGCAACAATGTCATCACTTCACATATGCCATGTCCCATTGATTGCTACATGCTCACCTTGATTACCTCACACATGATGAACAATTGCTCTTTCCATTGTGTTGAGTGCCACACGATATTCACTACACCCCATGCACATTATGCTTGGATTGTCTTGCACTTAACCCATGTGTTTAGACACTTCATTTTATTTGGTGTTGTGAATGCTTCTTATGCCTACCATAGACCTTTCATTGAGCGTTTTGCCCATGCTTGCTATGACTTTGAGGTAGATTCTTATTCTCTTGTTACACATATTTGCATCACTACCTCACATTTACATGCTTGTCCCCATGATATCTTTGCTTGTGCTTGATTGATATGCTTACATGCCATGTCACAATCCTTTGTCACACCACATGCTTTGCATAATGAAGACACTTGTTTGGTGAATCACCTCTTGAATGCTTAGTTTTGCACTAACGCAAACCACATTTGTTTTTCCAAGTGTTTGTTGTCCTTACTCCTTTTGAAGGAATCACAAGACGGTGCGACATTGGAGAGTGCCCATTTCGAGCTTCAAGACGACAAGTACTTGGTGAACGTCTACTTATACACGGCAAAGCCATCTCTTTCCCATGGTGATTTGGTTTTTGATCCGAGGTCGGATCTTTCCCAAGGGAGGGGAGATGATGCTCTATGGACATCACCAAGTCAAGAGTCCGTTCGGCATGTGACACGTGCGACATCTACTTCACATACACAAAGGTGAATCACCTCCTTTACACGTGCTCAATTGACACATTCGATGATGGTATACTACTTGACACCCCTCTCATGTGCATGCATAGGTATTGTCGAAGCTTCATGGATGACAAGGAGGAGTGCAAGCGCCAAGGAACAACTACACCATCCGCGAGGGAAGCCTGGAAGCGACGACAGAAGAAGACGGAGCTGCTGAAGCTACTGCGACAGGACATCTGGGCCAAAGGCCGAACATCCGGCGCCTGTGCAGTCGCCCAACAACTGCACCAACACACGACCGAAGCATCAGCGGCCAGACATCCGGCCCATGGGCCCGAACATCCGGTGCGACGCCATAGCCCGGACATCCGGCCTTCTCCCGGAAATCCGGCATCAACAACAGGATCCAAAAGAAGGCCACCCCGCTCGGGCCGGACATCCGGCGTTTCACGAGAGCCCGGACATCTGGCCCCCAGCCCGGACATCCGGTGCCTGCCTGCGCGCAGAGTCGGGCCAGGGGCCCATGTATCCCTTTCCCACTTACCCCTTGGTGGCTTAGACTATATATACTCCTTCCCCTCCTCCTAGTTAGGGTCAGCAAAGTAGTAGCTCATTTAGAGATAGAGCTTTGCTCATCCATTACGGATCTACTCCACGAGAGAGACCGCGGCCCCTCTTTGGAGAAGATCCACCTTGGATTCAAGACCCCTCACGGGAAGATCCCCTCGTGGATTCAAGACCTCCTCATGGAGATGAACCTTACCTTGTATCTTTCCCTTTGTTGTTCATGTACCTTATGGATCTTGTGTGTTTGATTATCTAGTGGATGTGTGATTGGACTTGTTCTTGAGTGTTTCCCCTTGTGATTTCTCTCCGTTCTTCCCCGTGTTATTCATGTTCTTAGTTGGGATCCGCTCCTTTCGTGAAAGATCGGCCATATAGGGCTCCACCGTACATCATCTACCCTAGTCCTTGGGACGGGATCCGGGGTTGGATTGGGTGATGCAGAACCAGCGAGGCCTCCGGACACAGTCCGGCCTATGCTTTTCCTAAAAAATGTGGCACAGCGGGAAACTTCACAATTCAGTATATCTGCCAAGGGCATAATAAGAACCATAGCTTTTCGATGAAGGTAGGGGCTCGGCAGTATCGCTGTCTGCCTTTCTTTCGAAGATCCGCCCTGCGCAGGCGTCACCTTCTCAAGGGATGTTTCTGATGCGGCGTGGAGAGACGAGCGCTGCCCCTTTGGAGCACCAGACAGTGCGGTGAGTGAGGCGCGATGAGAAAACTCTTTTGGAGGAGACGTCTCCTGGGTACTTACGTGGGAGGAGGGGAGAAGGCCGGGATAATCGGCTATGATGGCCACTTCTGTGCCATCATAGCTCGCCTGATAAAAGACCCCCTCCTTGAGCTCTATGAATATGTCACAGCCCTAGAATTTGCTTGCCATTAGTTGTCTTAAAGCATCCATGCATCATGTTTATTTTCCAATTAAAGTTGAAATGGGGATGACAAACCCTAGCACCAACATTAAATCAAATAGGTTCAACTTAAAAACATTTTCAAGAACCCAGAATGCTCTTTAGAAAAGTTCATCATTTTTGAATTGCTCTAGAACCTCTGACAAAAATGGTGCACACCTTTCTAGGTCATTTATGGATTTTTGAATTAAATCATAAGTATTTGCATTTGGACATTTAAATCCTATAAATAATTTTAAATGTCCAGATAATCTTGAAAGTATTTTAAGGTTGTTGGAAATAATCCAAACATATGCCACAATCATTTTCAAGATTTTTCAAAATGAATTAGTATTTTTACTAATTCAAAACAGAATAAAAGTAATAGAAAAACTGAAACAGAAAGGGAAAAGAGAGAGAGAGACTACCTGTCTTACCTGCTAACCTGGCCCAAGAGAGAATCGGCTGCCAAGGTCTTCTTCCACCTCTGCCAGTAGGCAGAGGGCGTGTGCCGGACGCGCGCAGCGCCACCTCCACCCTGCCTGCTTCTCCCCTCGACGGTCTAGACGCTCTGGAGGCGCCACGCTACCCCCTGGACCCCCTCGAACGCTTCCCTCTCTCCCTGCCTCGCCTCTCTCATCTCCCTCCCGAAGCCGAGCGAGCTCGTCGCCGCCGCTCACTGCCACCGCGCTCACTGCCTGTCCCTCGACCAACTGCCATGTCAATCGGCTCCGCCTCATCATCTGTGTCATCCCAGACGAGCCACGCATCCTCGGGTGCCCTACAACATCACTATCGCTGTCGTCTCCCACCTCAGGCTCCGACCACGGCCGCCATTGATCCGCCGTCTCCGACGCATCCCCGAGCCCGCTAACCATCCCAACGGATCCACCGTGAGCTCCTCCTTCTTTTTCCCCTGTCCCCTCACTTCCGCGCGTTCTCTAGCCCCGATCCCCAACCATGACCAAAGCAACCAAGTGCTTCACCACACTCGCCGCGTACCCAGGAGGCCGCACCACCGCTACGCACCTCCTGCCGTGCCTCCTAGCGACGACCCCGAGCTCACCCGAGCTCCGGCAGCCGCCAACGTCGTTGCCGGCGTCTTTCCCGACCACCCCGAGCCCAAACACCACCACCACTCGACGCGCCAGCTCCCCAGCTTCACGTAGATGCTCCCCGCGTGCCAAATAGGGCCCTGCAGCGAAACCCCGACTCCCTCCGCCGCGGATTTGGTCGCCGGCGGCTAAACGCCGGCAGCTGACGTGGCCATCATTAGCGGTTAAACACCCCACTAATTAACCCCGTGACACACTGACACATGGGCCCAGACCCTAATTAACCTCAGTTTTGTCTTAAGTTTAGATTAGTTTAAAATCCAGCGGGACCCACAAGCCAGAGTTGACCGTGCTGACCTGGCCGTTGACCTGGCCCATCTGTCAGCAACACTAACCAGCCCAGTGTCACTGACGTATGGACCCAACTCGTCAGGTTTGACCCGGGGCAGCCCTGTTGACCATGCTGATGTCACCTAGATGCAATGCTGATGCAGTAATTGATTTTCTAGATTTAAAATAATCCAGGAAATTCCAGAAAATGTTTAAAACTTCTAAAATTCATATAAATTCAACTGTAACTCCAAATGAAATAATTTATATATGAAAAATTATCAGAAAAATCCAATCTTTCCATCTGTAACATTTTCATGCATGATAAAGCAACTTAACCATGCTATATGGATCAAAACATGTAAATGCACTTTGGAATTCATAGTTTGGATTTGAATTTGAACCTTTGGTTCAAATCAACTCAAACCCTTCTGTTGCTTTCTGCATTAGCTCAAATCACATCAGATTCCCATGTCATGATCATGCATATTATTGTGCACTGCATTGATTGTGCTTCTTTCTCTGTTGTCGGTATTTGTTCCGTCTCGATAGATGTTGCTTTGACGATGTGATCGATGACACCGATGGAGAACTATATTATCTTCAGAAGTGATAGGCAAGCAAAAACCCCTTGGTCATTCCGATACAATCCCACTCTCTCGCTCCTGCTCTCTTTTACTGCATTAGGACAACAACGTTTCAACTGATACATGATGCAGTAGCTGAACCCCTTTCCTCTGCATGACCTGTCATTGCCACAGTAAATAGATGAAACCCACTAGCATGAGTAGGAATTGTTTGAGCCCTGATGTGCCTACTCATTCATGCTTGTTGCCATGCCTGCTACTTCTTAGAGTTGAGTCAGGTCTGATTCATCGGGAATGAATTGGAACATGGTGAACATGTCCTACCGTTGAGAGCTAAGTGTGTGAACATGATTTGGTAAAGGTAGCGATGAGAGGCCATGTAGGAGTACATGGTGGGTTGTCTCATTGCAGCCGTTCTCAAGAACTGAGTTCTGTGTTTGTGATCCATGAACAGTTACTACCACACATTGGGTTCCGGTAACTCAACCCCTCTTGACTTATTAATCCACTCGATCTCTGTCCAGGAGTTGCAACTAGTTTCCGGTGTTTGTAGGTAGTGTTAGTAGTCTACCAAGTGGCACCCGGTACAGGTGGGCTTGGGACAGACTAGGCACAGTGGCCCGGTGTACCAAGTGGCACCCAGATGGTGGGCTTGGGAACCCTGTACACATCATTTGGGGCCGTGAGCGACACCCCAGCCGGATCTCCTTGCAGATGGAACCTGAATAGGCGATAAACCTGGACGAGAGACTTGTGTGATTAGTCAGGTCGTGGCCGACTCCCTCAACAGGCTTCTGCTTGAAGGTTGCCGAGATACACGACGTGTATATGGTGGTAAGTGGCGAGAGCGTGTGTGAATAAGTACACCCCTGCATGGTTATCATTATCTATTCGAATAGCCAGATTCCTCGGATATGGAAACTTGGACCCCTTGCATAGTTCATAGACAAGTGAAAGTAGATACTCTAAAATGCGCAAGATAAGCGTGAGTGCTATGGATGGCGTTCTAGTAGGGATACGGGAGCGGATCCATAGTGGTGTATTGATATGGTGAATATGTGGACTCGTGTGCGCCACCTCAAAAGAGTTACTTGCAGTCGTACTTCAGGATAGCCACCGAGTCAAAGCTGGCTTGCTGTAGTTAAACTCCACTACCCCTTTGTTGATACAGATGCATATGTAGTTAGTTCTGATGTAAGTCTTGCCGGGTACATTTGTACTCACGTTTGCCTATTTTATGTTTTGCAGAGAGACTTCAGGCTCACTAGTAATTCCGCATGGACTTCGATGTTTAGCTCGTTACCTCAGCTACGTTCTTGTGCCCTCGGCAGGATCTGGTAGATAGTCAGACTTCTCAGCCTTTTTCATTTGTAGAAGTCTGTACTCAGACATGTTAAGCTTCCGCATGTGCTTTGACTTGTATGCTCTGAATGCTGGGTCATGAGACCCATGTTTGTTTTATCTGGCTCTTCGGAGCCTAATGAATAAATACTTGAGTCGTAGAGTTATGTTGTGATGCCATGTTGTATTTACACATATCGAGCATATTGTGTGTATGATTGAAATGCTTGATATGTGTGGGATCATGTAACACCCCAGATGTAAGTTACCTAATATGTACTCCAACTCTTGCCATTTCCGGCGCCAAGTTATTGTATTTCCTCGGGTTCGGGTTTTTGTCTCCGTGTGTTGTTGTCGTTTGTCATGCATCTCATATCATGTCATCATGTGCATTGCATTTGCATACGTGTTCGTCTCATGCATCCGAGCATTTTCCCCGTTGTCTGTTTTGCATTCCGGCGCTTCTATCTCCTCCGGTGGTCCTTTCTACCTACCTTTCATGTGTGGGGGTTAAACATTTCCGGATTGGACCGAGACTTGCCAAGAAGCCTTGGTTTACTACCGTAGACCGCCTTTCAAGTTTCGTACCATTTGGACTTCGTTTGATGCTCCAACGGTTAACCGAGGGACCGAGAAGGCCTCGTGTGTGTTGCAGCCCAACACCCTTCCATTTTGGCCCAAAACCCTCTCAATCATCTAGAGCGTTCGATCACGATCGCGTGGCCGAAAACCGCACCTCATTTGGACTCTCCTAGCTCTCTCTATGCCTATAAATAGCCCTCCTCTGAAATCCCGGATCCCCTCCTTCAAACCCTAATTCCCCGCTTCTCGCCGCACCAGACACGTCTGGTCCAGCCAGACAACGTCCGCCGCCGCATCCGCAGCCAACCGGGACGTGCCACGTGTCCCGACCGGACTCCTCCCGCCGTCGGCCCGTCCCGGCCAAGGGCGGGCCCTCTTCGCCGCCAACCGGGCCGCGCCCCGCGCCCGCTCGCGCCGCCGCCTCCTTCGGCACCGGTCGCCCGACGCCGCCGCGTCCCTCGCCGCTCCTCCGCGGCAAGTTCATCGCCGGCACCACCCTCCTCACCGCCACACGCGCTCTGCCTGCCGCTCGGTCGCCACCGCACGCGCTCCGCCCCGCCGCCCGCGTCCTTCGCCGCCCAGGCCGCGCGCCGGTGATCTCCTCCGCTGGTCGGAGCTCCCGCCGCCGCCCCTGCCTTCTCCGGCGCGGATCCGGCGAGATCCGCCGCCGCCTCGGTTCTTGCACTGGCCGAAACCCTAGATCTGCAAGGTGACGAATTCTCCAAGTCCCCAGACCTAGTATTTTTTGCCATCTTCATTGCATCGTAACTCTGCATCCGTAGCTCCATTTTGGGCGTGTAGCATATCAAAATGTTCGCCTCAGAGAGCACATCATTTCATCTCATTGCATCATTTTCATTTGAGCTCATCTTGATGCCCGAAATTCTGTTGGAAGAGAGCTATTTGAGATAATTGTCAGATCTGCTGCACCAAATAGCTATTTGTCATTTTTGCATGATATGCCCCTGAGTTCTACATGAGTTTTGTTATATGCTTTTCCATCTTTATAGAGGTTCCTACCATGTATTTTTGTGACATGTGTGGTGACTAGAACAAGCTTGCAAAGTAGTGCATTCGTTAATGCTGATTTCAGGGACTAAGAAATTTCACCAAGTCCTTGATCTATTTTTATCAATATGCCATATGTTCATGTTTTTTCCTAGTGATCCGTGCATCTTTTGAGGATGATCAGTAAGGATGATTTGTTAATATTGTGGTGATCTATCCGTCCATGTCCTTGTTTGCAATTATGGAGCACCCGAGCTTGAGTCAATCAAGCTCTACTTTTGCTATTTCGTAATTCCTGGCAGATTGTCTACTTGTTAGCGATTTTGCCGTGGATGTTGTAGTTGATCCGTGCATGCTATGTTGTTGTTCTTGCCATGGATAGCTTATATAACATGTATTCTTGATGGGTGTATGCTTAGATTGTCATGCCTTGATCTGTAGTGAGTGCATCGAGCTCGTGAACATGCCTATTCGTTAACAGATTTGCATGCTCCAGTTTTTCACTAAGTCTGTAATCTGATTATGTTTTTGCCATGTTCACATGCTTGCAATTGTATTTTCTGATCCCTTTTGGCTCAAGGTCACTAAGGGACTTTTGTTAAGCTCTTTGAGTAGCTCCATGGCAGGCCTTGCTTTGCCATGTTAAGTTCCTGTAGCATATAGTTTTCAAGCTCCAAAGTGTGCTACCTGATCGGAAATTCCATACTAGTGTTAATTTCACTGTCTGAAATCTATTTACCGTTTGCATTTTTGCCATGCTTGTTTGAGCCTGTTAATGGATGAATTGGCCGTAGCTCAGTGTTCATCTTTTGTCAAGCTTTATGAGTGGATCCCTAACATGTATTTTGTTTCCATGTTTGAGTGCTGTAGCATAACTAACTTGTTGCATTTCAATGGCTACTTGCTGTTTATCGCAGACCGATGACATATTTGTTTTGCTTGCCATTTCCAAACCGTGTCTCCGATTTCGGTGTTCTTTATATCGATTTCAACCGAAATCACCTCACCTTTCCAGTGGCACACTTGGATTTCTAGGTTGAGGCCAGGTTAAACCATTCCTTGTCAAATCTTGCATATGCATCACATATCGCATCCCGCATAGCATACCATGTTTGCATCATGTTGTTTGAGCATTGCACGTGGTTGATTGTGTTCCTTTTGCTTGTTTGTCTTGTTTGGGTAGAGCCGGGAGATAAGTTCGCTAATGAGGAGCCCGTTGAGTTTGCTTTCGAGGATCCAGTCAACTCTGACAACTTTGCAGGCAAGATGATCATACCCTCGAAATCACTTGTATCTTTGCTTTGCTAGATGCTCGCTCTTTTGCTATGCCTATGCTACGATGCCTACCACTTGCCTATCATGCCTCCCAAATTGCCATGTCAAACCTCTAACCCACCATGTCCTAGCAAACCATTGATTGGCTATGTTACCGCTTTGCTCAGCCCCTCTTATAGCGTTGCTAGTTGCAGGTGAATATTGGAGATCGTTCCGTGTTGGAACATTATTTTTCTTGTTGGGACATCACTATATTATCTTGTTATCTTAATGCATCTATATACTTGGTAAAGGGTGGAAGGCTCGGCCTTTTTCCTAGTGTTTTGTTCCACTCTTGCCGCCCTAGTTTCCGTCATATCGGTGTTATGTTCCCGGATTTTGCGTTCCTTACGCGGTTGGGTAATAATGGGAACCCCTTGACAAATTGCCTTGAATAAAACTCTTCCAGCAATGCCCAACCTTGGTTTTACCATTAGCCTCCTAGCCTCTTTTTCCTTTGTGTTTCCGGAGCCCAAGGGTCATCTTATTTAACCCCCCCGGGCCAGTGCTCCTCTGAGTGTTGGTCCAAACTAGAGTCCTGTGCAGCGCCCCCTCGGGGAAACTCGAGGTTTGGTTTTAGTTGTATGGAGCGCTCATCTGAGTGTGCCCTAAGAACGAGATATGTGCAGCTCCTATCAGGATTTGTCGGCACATTCGGGCGATGTTGCTGGATTTGTTTTAACTTGTCGAAGTTGTCTTGTAGAACCGGGATGCCGAGTCTGATCGGAATGTCTCGGGAGAAGGTATATCCTTCGTTGACCATGAGAGCTTGTCATGGGCTAAGTTGGCACTCCCCTGCAGGGATTTGAACTTTCGAAAGCCGTGCCCGCGGTTATGGGCAGATGGGAATTTGTTAATGTCCGGTTGTAGATAACTTGAACCTTAACTTAATTAAAATGATTCAACTGAGTGTGTTACCATGATGGTCTCTTCTCGGCGGAGTCTGGGAAGTGAACACGGTGTTGGATTAACGTTTGCCGTAGGTTGTTCTCTAGTTCTTCGTTTGTTCTTTGCCTTCTCTTCTCGCTCTCTTTTGCGAACAGGTTAGCCACCATATATGCTAGTCGCTTGCTGCAGCTCCACATATTACCTTTGCCTTACCTATAAGCTTAAATAGTCTTGATCGCAAGGGTGCGAGATTGCTGAGTCCCCGTGGCTCACAGATTACTTCCAAACCAGATGCAGGGCCTGATGATTCCGTTCCAGATGATGCGCTTGAGCTCAAGTGGGAGTTCAACGAAGACTCACGCCGTTACTATGTGTCTTTCCCTGATGATCAATAGTGGTGCCCAGTTGGGGCGATCGGGACCATGTCGCAATGTTGGGGTTGATCTTTTATTTTGGTACCATAGTCGGACCATGAGTGTATTGGATGATGTAATGTTATTTATGTACTTTGTGTGACGTGGCGAGTGTAAGCCAACTATGTACCTTTCCCCTTATTATCTATTTACATGGGTTGTTGTGAAGATTACCTTACTTGCGACATTGCTTTCAATGCGGTTATGCCTCTAAGTCGTGCTTCGACACATAGGAGATATAGCCGCATCCAGGGCGTTACAAGTTGGTAATCAGAGCCTTCCCCGACCTTAGGAGCCCCCAATGCTTGATCGAATTAGCTGCCACTATTGAGTCTAGAAAATTGTTTTGAGTCATTTAGGAATTATATATCAGAGAGTTTAGGAATTCTTTTTACTCCCCAGTCTCCTCATCGCTCTGGTAAGGCATCCTGACGTAGAGTTTTGACTCTTCTCTTCTCAAATTTCACTAAAAAAATTAGGATCACGCGGGTATCTTGGAATCGTTCCGATCGATTTGTGACGAGAACATTGTTCTTGGTGCCTCCTGTCATTTAGGGGTTGTGGCAGTGTCCCGGGGAGTTGAGATCCGAGGTGTTGTCGTCACAATTTTATCATTGCAGTTCTGGAATACCTGAGTTTAGTTCGCCGACATCGAAAATCTATTTTATGCAGTTGTTGGTGAGATAACCTCGACGCCACCCAGTACTGGGGCGGGAGTTTGGGAGTATTGCCATAACTTGTAAAACGGATGCTTTTCGAAGGTTGAGGTAGACGATTTCCGAAGTTTTTTCTCGGTTATGTGTTGAAGGATGGATACAGCTGGATGTAGGATTTGCTAGATTTGGGTGAGATATTATGCTTCCCCTGTATCCCCAACACCTGATTGCA
This sequence comes from Triticum aestivum, assembly GCF_018294505.1. NCBI lineage: Eukaryota > Viridiplantae > Streptophyta > Magnoliopsida > Poales > Poaceae > Triticum > Triticum aestivum. The sequence continues at coordinate 220,874,129 of NC_057794.1, read as the reverse complement.
TAACCGGAAAGGTTCGGGAGTTTCATAGGTGGGAATTCTTGTAGCTCTAGTTCTTCTTCCACGGATATTTGGTTTGAGATTGGGTGATCTTTACCGAGTATTCATTCTTGTTCCGTACCTTGTTGATTTTATTCCTCTACCTAAATTCTAAGTGGCTTCTCACTTTATGGATATGTGACCATTTCAATTGGAATGCATTCGTTCATTTTGATCGGATGTGAAGACTATTTGTGGCAATTTCAACCCGCTTGATTCAGCTTCAATTTTATCTGTCAATGTGCTAATGGATGTCAACCTGTTCACGATGGCTCCTCCAACACGCACGACTCTGAATCCTGATCCGCCACCACCACCTCCTCCTCCGGAGGCATGGCAAGCTGTGATGGCTACTACCAATGCAAACACGCAGTTGATCATGCAAATTCTTCAAGAGCGCAACCAAGTAAACCAAGGCAACCAAGGCAACCAGGGCAACAATCAGAATCGCTTTGCTACACTCAACCAGTTCCTTGCTAAACAGCCAAAGACCTTCAGCAATTGTGTTGAGGCAACTGATGCTGACGATTGGCTCGTGGACTTGTGCAAGCATTTCGAGTGTAGTAACGTCAGGCCTGAGGACTTTGTCAAGTTCGCTTCCTTCCAACTCAAAGACCAAGCTGCAGAATGGTTTTGGTAGTACAAAGATTCCAGAGGAGGCCGTGAGATTACCTGGGATGAATTCCGTCAAGACTTCAAAGCTCATCATATTCCTCAGAGCGTGGTTGAAAGCAAGCGTGAGGAATTCCGCAACCTGAAGCAAGGCTCTTTGTCTGTCTATGATTACAACAAGTTGTTTTAGAAGCTCGCCCGCTTTGCTAAGCAGGACGTCCCTAACGAGAAGAGCATGATATACCAGTTCAGGGGTGGTCTCAAAGAAGAAATCCAGCTAGCTCTCGTTCTCTTTGAGCCCAGGAGGTACGATGAGTTCTACAACATGGCATTGAAGCAAGAGGCTGCTCAACTGAAGTGTGATGCTTCCAAGAAGCGAGTCAGAGATGCTACTCCTTCTTCCTCTACTCAAGTGGCTAAGAAACAGAAGTATTGGCTTCATCCTCCGTTCTGTCAGCCTTTTCAACAGAAGAGCAAAGGTGGCAGTGGATGTTCCCACCCACCCAACCCTGGCTTTCAGAACAAGACTTCATCTCAAGCTCCAAGATCGAGTGCTCCGTATCACCGTTCGCTTTCAGAGGTCACGTGCAACAAGTGCCAACAGAAGGGTCACTATGCCAGCAAATGCTTCAATCAGAGGCGTCTCCCTCCTCCTCCTCCTCCTGTGAGATCGGCAAGTACAGCTGTGGTCAAGCATAACCCCAAGTACGCCAAGGTCAACATGGTGAATGCAGCTCAGGCGGAGGACTCGTCAGATGTCATCATGGGTAACCTTCCTATTAACGATGTTCCCGCAAGAGTTCTTTTTGACACTGGTGCATCGCATTGTTTCATTTCCAAACCTTTTGTATCAAAGCATGAGTGCGATTATCGGTATCTGCAAAGTTCCTTATAAATCGTGTCACCGGGCAAGCAAATGACAGCTAATACCTGCGTCCCGGATGTTACTATCACGTTGGGCGACTACAAATTTCTAGCTTCTCCTATTGTTCTGGGAGACTCAGATATTGATCTTATTCTCGGAATGGATTGGCTTTCTAAGCACAAGGCGCATATTGATTGTGCTGCCAGGCAGATTCAGTTGACTCATTCGTCTTAGGATGTAATTGTGTTTGCCGCTCATGATGATACCATCCGTCTGTTTTCTCTCAATGAGAAGGGTGAACTGGATGCCATCTCGCAAATTCCAGTCGTGTGCGAATATCAAGATGTCTTTCCAGAAGAGCTTCCAGGAATGCCTCCGCACCGGCCAGTTGAATTCGTCATCGATCTTGAGCCTGGCACGGAACCGGTTTGCAAGCGTCCTTACAAGCTCGGACTTGAAGAGTTGAAGGAGCTGAAGAAGCAACTCGATATTCAAGAGCGAATGGGTCTCATCCGACCTAGTTCTTCTCCGTGGGGTTGTGGAGTACTTTTTGTGAAGAAGAAGGATGGAACGGACCGACTTTGTGTCGACTACTGTCCATTGAACAAGAAGACTATCAAGAACAAATACCCACTTCCCAACATCAATGAGCTGTTCGAACAACTCAAAGGTGCCCAAGTATTCTCCAAGCTTGATCTCCATATGGGTTATCACCAGATTCGAATCTGTGAGCAAGATATTCGCAAGACGGCTTTCAGAACAAGCTATGGTTCATACGAATACACTGTCATGTCTTTTGGCCTCGTCAACGCTCCTCCGACTTTCTCTCGCATGATGAACTTCATCTTCAACGCCTACACAAATGATTTCGTTTTGGTCTATCTCGACGACATTCTGGTCTTTTCGAAGAACAAGGAAGATCATGCCAAGCACTTGCGTTTGGTGCTCGATAAGCTCAGGGAACATCAGTTCTACACCATGTTCTCAAAGTGCGAGTTTTGGCTCGATGCGGTTCTTTATCTTGGGCATATCATCTCTTCCAAGGGCATTGCGGTGAATCCTGAGAAGGTGTCTGCAATTGTGAATTGGGAACCACCTCATAACGTGAAGCAACTCTGTAGCTTCCTTGGTCTCGCAAGCTACTATCGAAGGTTCGTTGAGAACTTTACTAAGATTGCGAAGCCTCTTTCAAACCTTCTCCAGAAGCACGTCAAGTACGTTTGGTCTCCGGAATGTGACATCGCTTTCAACACCTTGAAAGAGAAATTGGTCACTGCTCTAGTTCTGACTCCTCCTCATGAATCCAAACCGTTCAAGGTCTTCTGCAATGCCTCTCTCCAAGGTCTTGGTGCAGTGTTGATGCAAGAGAAGAAAGTTGTGGCTTATACCTCTCGCCAGTTGAAGCCCAACAAGAAGAACTACCCCACTCATGACCTCGAGTTGGCGGCAGTTGTGCATGCTCTTTTGACTTGGAGACATCTCTTATTGGGAAGGAAAAGTGGACATCTTCACTGACCACAAGAGTCTCAAGTACATCTTCACTCAGCCTAATCTCAACCTCAGGCAGACTCGTTGGGTCGAAATGATTCAAGAGTATAATCCGAGTATCGAGTATACTCCAGGCAAGGCCAATGTGATTGCTGACGCTTTGAGCAGGAAGGCTTACTGCAATAGTCTAATTCTCAAGCCTTATTAACCCGAGCTTTGTGAAGCTTTCCGCAAACTCAATCTGCAAGTTGTTCCTCAAGGTTTCCTCGCCAACCTTCAAGTCTCTCCTACTTTGGAAGATCAGATTCATGAGGCTCAACTTCTTGATGCTATGGTGAAGAAGGTGAAGATTGGGATTGCCAAGAGTCAACCCAAGTACAAGTGCTACCGCCTTGATGACAAGGATACTCTCTTCTTCGAGGATCGTATTGTTGTGCCCAAAGGTGACCTTCGTAAAGTTATCATGAATGAGGCTCACAATTTACTCCTCTCCATCCACCCTGGGAGTACGAAGATGTATCAGGACCTCAAGCAGGCTTATTGGTGGACTCGAATGAAGCGCGAGATTGCTCAGTTCGTGAATGAGTGTGATGTCTGCAGAAGAGTGAAGGCAGAACACCAAAGGCCAGCTGGTCTCCTCCAACCTCTTGCCATTCTAGAATGGAAGTTTGACCACATTGAGATGGACTTCGTGACTGGGTTTCCAAAGTCCAAGCATGGCAATGATGCTATATTCGTTGTCATCGACAAACTCACTAAAGTGGCTCACTTTCTGCCTATCAGAGTCTATCACTGCAGCTCAATTGGCGGAGTTGTACACCTCTCGGATTGTCTCGCTGCACAGTATTCCACAGGTGATCTCTTTAGACCGTGGCAGCATCTTTACCTCCAAGTTTTGGGAGTCTTTTCAGAAGGCCATGGGCACCAACATCCTCTTCAGCACAACTTTCCATCCTAAAACTAGCGGTTAAGTCGAGCGTGTCAATCAGATTCTTGAAGATATGCTCAGGGATTGCGTTATCTCCTTCGGTATGAAGTGGGAGGATTGTCTTCCATATGCTAAATTCTCCTACAACAACAGTTTTCAAGCAAGTTCGGGCAAGGCCCCTTTCGAAATTCTGTATGGCAGGAAGTGTCGTACTCCACTCAACTGGTCTGAAACCAGTGAACGTCAACTTCTTGGAAATGACTTGATCACAGAGGAGATGTGCAAAGTCATTCGAGATAACCTCAAAGCAGCGCAATCACGCCAAAAGAGCTACTATGATAGTAAGCATCGTGATTTGGCTTTTAGATCGGAGATCATGTTTACCTCTGCATCTCTCCAATGAAAGGTACTCGTCGCTTCGGTATCAAAGGGAAGCTTGCCCCTAGATACGTGGGTCCTTTCAAGATCGTCAACAAGAGAGGCGATCTCGCCTATCAACTTGAGCTTCCTTCAAACTTTGCAAATGTGCACGACGTGTTTCATGTCTCTCAGCTCCGCAAGTGCTTCAAGACTCCTGACCGCACCATCAACTTTGAAGACATTGATCTCCAAGAAGATCTCTCTTATCGTGAGCACCCCGTTGCTATTCTTGAAGACACTGAACGCAAGACTTGCAATAAGTCAATCAAATTCCTCACAGTCAAGTGGTCACACCATTCTGACCATGAAGCCACCTAGGAACGCGAGGATCACCTCTGTTCTGAGTACCCGGCGTTCTTCCAGTCCTAGATCTCGGACAAGATCCTTTCGTAGTGGTGGAGTGTTGTAACACCCCGGATGTAATTTAACTAATATGTACTCCAACTCTTGCTGTTTCCGACGCTAAGTTATTTTATTTCCTCGGGTTCGGGTTTTTGTCTCCGTGTGTTGTTGTTGTTTGTCATGCATCTCATATCATGTCATCATGTGCATTGCATTTGCATACGTGTTCGCATGCATCCGAGCATTTTCCCCGTTGTCCTTTTTGCATTCTGGCGCTTCTATCTCCTCCGGTGGTCCTTTCTACCTTCCTTTCATGTGTGGGGGTTAAACATTTCCGGATTGGACCGAGACTTGCCAAGCGGCCTTGGTTTACTACCGGTAGACTGCCTGTCAAGTTTCGTACCATTTGGACTTCGTTTGATGCTCCAACGGTTAACCGAGGGACCGAGTAGGCCTCGTGTGTGTTGCAGCCCAACACCCTTCCATTTTGGCCCAAAACCCACCAAAACCCTCTCAATCATCTAGAGCGTTCGATCACGATCGCGTGGCCGAAAACCGCACCTCATTTGGACTCTCCTAGCTCCCTCTATGCCTATAAATAGCCCCTCCTTTGAAATCCTGGATCCCCTCCTTCAAACCCTAATTCCCCGCTTCTCGCCGCAGCGGACACGTCCGGCCCGGCCGGACAATGTCCGCCGCCGCATCCGCAGCCAACCGGGACGTGCCACGTGTCCCGGCCGGACTCCTCCCGCCGCCGGCCCGTCCCGACCTAGGGCAGGAACTCTCCGCCGCCAACCGGGCCGCGCCCCGCGCCCGCTCGCGCCGCCGCCTCCTTCGGCACCGGCTGCCCGACGCCGCCGCGTCCCTCGCCGCTCCGCCGTGGCAAGTTCACCGCCGGTGCCACCCTCCTCGCTGCCTCATGCGCTCTGCCTGCCGCCTGGTCGCTGCCGCACGCGCTCCGCCCCGCCGCCAGCGTCCTCCGCCGCCCCGGCCGCGCTCCGGTGATGTCCTCCGCCGGCCGGAGCTCCCGCCGCTGCCCCTGCCTTCTCCGGCGCGGATCCGGCGAGATCCGCCGCCGCCTTGGTTCTTGCGCTGCCCGAAACCCTAGATCCGCGAGGTGACGAATTCTCCAAGTCCCCAGACCCAGTATTTTTTTTGCCATCTTCATCGCATCGCAACTCCGCATCTGTAGCTCCGTTTTGGGCGTGTAGCATATCAAAATGTTCGTCTCAGAGAGCACATCATTTCATCTCATTGCATAATTTTCATTTGAGCTCATCTTGATTCCCCAAATTCTATTGGAAGAGAGCTATTTGAGATAATTGTCAGATCTGCTGCACCAAATAGCTATTTGTCATTTTTGCCATGATTATTGTGTGCATGATATGCCCCTGAGTTCTACATGAGTTTTGTTATATGCTTTGCCATGTTTACATAGGTGCCTAGCATGTATTTTTGTGACATGTGTGGTGACTAGCACAAGCTTGCAAAGTAGTGCATTCGTTAATGCTGATTTCAAGTCCTTGATCTGTTTTTATCAATATGCCATATGTTCATGTTGTTTCCTAGGATCCGTGCATCTTTTGAGGATGATAAGTAAGGATGATTTGTTAATATTGTGGTGATCTATCCATCCACGTCCTTGTTTGCAATTATGGAGAACCCTAGCTTGAGTCAATCGAGCTCTACTTTTGCTATTTCGTAATTCCTGGCAGATTGTCTACTTGTTAGCGATTTTGCCGAGGATGTTGTTGTTGATCCGTGCATGCTATATTGTTGTTCTTGCCATGGCTAGCTTATATAACATGTATTCTTGATGGGTGTATGCTTAGATTGTCATGCCTTGATATGTAGTGAGTGCATCGAGCTCGTGAACATGCCTATTCGTTAACAGATTTGCATGCTCCAGTTTTTCACTAAGTCTGTAATCTGATTATGTTTTTGCCATGTTCACATGCTTGCAATTGTATTTTCTGATCCCTTTTGGCTCAAGGTCACTAAGGGACTTTTGTTAAGCTCTTTGAGTAGCTCCATGGCAGGCCTTGCTTTGCCATGTTAAGTTCCTGTAGCATATAGTTTTCAAGCTCCAAAGTGTGCTACCTGATCGGAAATTCCATACTAGTGTTAATTTCACTGTCTGAAATCTATTTACCGTTTGCATTTTTGCCATGCTTGTTTGAGCCTATTAATGGATGAATTGGCCGTAGCTCAGTGTTCCTCTTTTGTCAAGCTTTATGAGTGGATCCCTAACATGTATTTTGTTTCCATGTTTGAGTGCTGTAGCATAACTAACTTGTTGCATTTCAATGGCTACTTGCTGTTTATCGCAGACCGGTGCCATATTTGTTTTGCTTGCCATTTCCAAACCGTGTCTCCGATTCAGGTGTTCTTTATATCGATTTCAACCGAAATCACCTCACCTTTCCAGTGGAACACTTGGATTGCCAAGTTGAGGCCAGTTTCAATCATTCCTTGTCAAATCTTGCATATGCATCACATATCGCATCCCGCATAGCATACCATGTTTGCATCATGTTGTTTGAGCATTGCATGTGGTTGATTGTGTTCCTTTTGCTTGTTTGTCTTGTTTGGGTAGAGCCGGGAGACGAGTTCGCTAATGAGGAGCCCGTTGAGTTTGCTTTCGAGGATCCAGTCAACTCTGACAACTTTGCAGGCAAGATGATCACACCCTCGAAATCACTTCTATCTTTGCTTTGCTAGATGCTCGCTCTTTTTCTATGCCTATGCTACGATGCCTACCACTTGCCTATCATGCCTCCAAAATTTCCATGTCAAACCTCTAACCCACCATGTCCTAGCAAACCATTGATTGGCTATGTTACCGCTTTGCTCAGCCCCTCTTATAGCGTTGCTAGTTGCAGGTGAAGATTGGAGATCGTTCCTTGTTGGAACATTATTTTTCTTGTTTGGATATCACTATATTATCTTGTTATCTTAATGCATCTATATACTTGGTAAAGGGTGGAAGGCTCGGCCTTTTGCCTAGTGTTTTGTTCCACTCTTGTCGCCCTAGTTTCCGTCATATCAGTGTTATGTTCCTGGATTTTGCGTTCCTTACGCGGTTGGGTAATAATGGGAACCCCTTGACAAATCACCTTGAATAAAACTCTTCCAGCAATGCCCAACCTTGGTTTTACCATTTTCCACCTAGCCTCTTTTTCCCTTGGGTTTCCGGAGCCCAAGGGTCATCTTATTTAACCCCCCCCCCCGGGCCAGTGCTCCTCTGAGTGTTGGTCCAAACTAGAGTCCTGTGCAGCGCCCCCTCGGGGAAACTCGAGGTTTGGTTTTAGTTGTATGGAGCGCTCATCTGAGTGTGCCCTGAGAACGAGATATGTGCATCTCCTATCGGGATTTGTCGGCACATTCGGGCGGTGTTGCTGGATTTGTTTTAACTTGTCGAAGTTGTCTTGTAGAACCGGGATGCCGAGTCTGATCGGAATGTCTCGGGAGAAGGTATATCCTTCGTTGACCATGAGAGCTTGTCATGGGCTAAGCTGGGACTCCCCTATAGGGATTTGAACTTTCGAAAGCCGTGCTCGCAGTTATGGGAAGATGGGAATTTGTTAATGTCCGGTTGTACATAACTTGAACCTTAACTTAATGAAAATGATTCAACTGAGTGTGTTACCGTGATGGTCTCTTCTCGGCGGAGTCCGGGAAGTGAACACAGTGTTGGAGTAATGTTTGCCGTAGGTTGTTCTCTAGTTCTTCGTTCGTGCTTTGCCTTCTCTTCTCGCTCTCTTTTGCGAATAGGTTAGCCACCATATATGCTAGTCGCTTGCTGCAGCTCCATATATTACCTTTGCCTTGCCTATAAGCTTAAATAGTCTTGATCGCGAGGGTGCGAGATTGCTGAGTCCCCGTGGCTCACAGATTACTTCCAAACGAGATGCAGGGCCCAATGATTCCGTTCCAGATGATGCTCTTGAGCTCAAGTGGGAGTTCGACAAAGACTCACGCCATTACTATGTGTCTTTCCCTGATGATCAGTAGTGGTGCCCAGTTGGGGCGATCGGGACCATGTCGCAATGTTGGGGTTGATCTTTTATTTTGGTACCGTAGTCAGACCATGAGTGTATTGGATGATGTAATGTTATTTATGTACTTTGTGTGATGTGGCGAGTGTAAGCCAACTATGTACCTTTCCCCTTATTATCTATTTACATGGGTTGTTGTGAAGATTACCTTACTTGCGACATTGCTTTCAATGCGGTTATGCCTCTAAGTCGTGCTTCGACACGTAGGAGATATAGACGCATCGAGGGTGTTACAGATCCGACAATCTAGTTGTTTATCCTTGGTAGCCTCTCTTATGGGGAAATGTAGTCTAGTGCTTCCATGAGCCATAGTAGTCCGCTACAGCCCGGTTCACCAGAGTCCTGCTAGCCCAGCACTACTGTTCAGGACACTTGACTGGCCGGCATGTGTTTCACTTTGTTACTGTGTCTGTCCCTTAGGGGAAATGTTACGCGGTGACATCCGGAGTCCTGCCTAGCCTGCTACAGCCCGGGTTCCCGGAGTCCTGTTAGCCCAGTGCTACAGCCCGGATTCACACACTGCTGACCGACATGCTCGATGTGATTCATGTATGCCTGTCCCCGTAAGTTAGTGCCACTTTGGGTTCATGACTAGTCATGTCAGCCCGGGTTCTCTGTCATATGGATGCTAGCGACACTATCATATACGTGAGCCAAAAGGCGCAAACGGTCCCGGGCCATGGTAAGGTGACACCCATGGGAATACCGTGCGTGAGGCCGCAAAGTGATATGAGGTTTTACTGGCTAGATCGATGTGACTTGGAATCGGGTTCCTGATAGCTTTGGTATCAGAGCCTGACTGCCTGTAGGATTACCAAGCCAAGCTGGTCGAAGTCGTGTCTAGAAATGCTTTAGTTATATAAGGGAATTGATTGTGGATGGGAACGTAAGGCTCTTTTTACTCCTTATCCTCATGACCTTCTGATCCGAGTCATCTTATCTTTTCTACGGGGTTAAGAACTAGGCTTCTCTTCTATCTCTCAGGATGACGTGTTACTAAACCGTAGTTGCCTAGGATTGTTGAGTTCAAGCCTCAGTTCAGTTCGTACTACTTCCATATGTTCATAGCTGGCCTCAGAACCTTGAGTTTTTGATGTTGAGTGGCTATGCCACCATTTTTGCAAGATGTCTCAAATCATTTTGGGCATTTACAGCCGTTATGCTGTCCGAGTCATCCCAGGTTTCTAAATAGTCTGATGCACTTGCAAATCTTTCCTCCATGTTCTCGTTGCATTTTTGGGCTAGATTAAGCACACTAACCGGTGTGTTGAGGTACTCCGTTGCCTTGACGTGTATGTTGGAGTTAGTATTATGACCCTAGGTGTCCTCAAGAACCACTCAGTAATTTAGCAATGTTTTCGTATCCCCAGTGTGATGATTCTGGCCATCATTCTCGAAAGCATCCCGTGATGTTATTAGTTAGTAGGTTTTCTATTCCTAGGTTTTGAACCCGAGATTCACTCCACTCACCTCCTGTTGATAGTGTTTGCTAGTTCCTTTAGGATATTAGAAACATTTGCGATAGTGCTCGACGTCCATGGTATTTCCTTCTTCTAAATACCATGAACTGCTTCTGGCAGAAGTTCTCTGAACGAAAAGATCACAACAAGAGTGCTCTTGACAAGTTCTCCATTCAAATTGTGAATCTGCCAGTCCTTCTTCTTCTGCATGGGTTATCCGGAAGAAATATGTTGAAATTGTTCGACATACTAATCCATGTGTCCACAACTTAGAAAATTTTATGTTCCTTGAGTTGTCCCCCTTCAATTATATTCTGACTTTCATCTATCAATTGATAGTCAAGGGTATGTGTGTGATCGTGTTCATCGTTGCCTTTTACTTTTGAGGTCCGTCCAGCCATTCTATTCCGGAATGACTAGGAGAAACAAACTCTAGAACATCATCCATATCTAGGATTGGGTCAAAGCAATTGTATTCCACGGATCAAGATGCCAATCCAACTTTTGCTCTGCTCTACCCTGGAGTGTTACCATCTTTATGTCAAGAGTGTCATGAGAATTGCACCACATCTTATGAATTCTTGATGCAGTAATACTTCTTTCCATCATTGTTCATTCCTCGGTTCCCGTGTTATTGTAACCGGAATGCCGACAAGTGCACTGTGATGTGCGAAATCAATACTCCTAGCAACCCCGTTGCTTGGTAGTTAATGGAAAATACTCTCATTCTTAGCGTGCTGGTTATTGAATTATCATTCTAAGACTGATCGTGATACCTAGTCCATTTTCCTTGGTGCACTCTTCGATCAAGAGTTAGGATTGTGTCAATCCTTGCTTAATTGATCACATCATACTTCCTCGAAAGCAAGATTGATCTCGAGCTTAGTAACATATCGGTGGTTCGTGATTTTCCGAATATCTTCTCGGAAATGTTACCAGGTTGTCACCTAACCACTATGTTGAGTTCGTGATCAAGTTGGTTTCTTGTAAACCACCCCTTCTCCAAGAATCTGTGTTGGATACCCCTGAGCTAGTTGGTCAAGCTAAGTAACAACTTGGAGAGTTGGAAGATAAAAGCTTGTCTAACTTAGTTTATTTCCAAAGGGATATCTTGTGTTTGTGTGTTTGTTGTAGAAAGATGATTTCCTCGTCGATTGGTCCTCGTGATCAGTTGTTGAACCTATCGTCTTGCCCAAACCTTGATTTGAGTGTGGGCCATTGTCAAATCGAGTTAGAACCAACGATATTTGTAATGTTGTCTTACTCGTGGTTGATTCCTCGAGCATACACCATTACATCTTTTGGTCTGACCAATGCCATCACATTGTTCACATAGTGGTGGAAGTCCGGTGATATGGAAATTTCGATAAGTTGCTGTTGAGCCCATCAGCAGCATTTTGTCTCCTCCATGATTCGTGTTGAACATTCAGCTGGTGTTGGAAACTTGTGTAAGCATTTTCTTCATGCCCCGTTCATGAAGTATATGTTTGGATGAAATAAGTGACTTCCTCTCATTCATGTGCATTCGATGCAAGTTGCCGCCATGAATTTGAGAAAGTTAGTTTTGCTTCCTTTGGAATCGTCCCAAGTCAGGCATGCATGTGCAAAATATACTATGGTTTGGTAGATTAATTACCTCCACTCCATATGAATTCCGTAGCACACCAAGCCACTGATTGACTTGTTCTAGGTAAATAAGTCTAATTTAAGTGCACAAGACTTCGATATCCTCGATGATGGTTCCCCACCTGAACTTGGTAGTATTTTATTATAAGACTACTATGTGGTCATGTTGTCTGGGACAACATGTTCACATGTGTGTAGCAGAACCAGCTCATGTTTTGGAGCTTACTACCATAGTCCATTTCCCGAGAATCTCGCAACGCCATCTCGTCGATTTGTGTTGCAAACTTTCTTCCTAGACACATTGTCTGAAGTATCCTGTTACCAACCAGATTTGAATCTCAGGCAGATATGATGGTTGGAACTTCTTCCGAGAACTATGATACAGGTTCCAGTGGAGTGGACACACCTAGCTGGAAGCACTGTTGTTGTAGTATCTTGATTAAGCCGTTTGGTCACCTCCCATGAGGATTTCGCATGACTTATTCTTGAAGTTGTTCCTTAGGGATCCTTGTGCTCTCAGTTTCTTCGATGATTCTATAAACATTGGAACGTTGGAAACACTCTCGACTGTTGAGTTCTTCCCCGGTTACCAGAATCATTCCCAACATTTGCATTTTGTTCCTAGCTTGCACCTCAGTAGTTGTTGTCCAGGATCATCTTCAAAAGTGGACTTACCATGGGTCCCATCCATCTCCGATGATAAGCAAAAGTAATTCATTCTTGTCCGAGTATGCCATTCCTTCAAGCTCCTTCACACGATCGTTTGTGATTGCCTGAGGCTGGTATAAAGAGTTTCAATGATCTTTGTATCAAAAGTAATTCTTTTTGCCACTTAAGGGAATATTTCTGCGAGTCACCTTCTTTAAGATGTCTCGTTATGAGATCATGGCAACTCAACTCCTTGCTACGTCGACAAGCGCTCACCACCCTCTTAAGCGTGGAATTGTATCCTACCAAATCGAGCCATCGCCATCTATTCCTTTCACCCCGATGAGTGTCATGTGTTTTAGCTCAAGAGGCATTCTTTCATCCAATCCGAGTTGTTCATGACCCGCTCGATATTTATGAAGATCCAATCTTCTAGAGTTTTTCCCTGTCGTCATCATGCTAGATGAAGTTCTTGAAGGCAAAGACGCCAACATTAACTGGAGCAATGAATCAACATCTTCGAGAAGGCCAATTGGATCATGTAGATCGTGTTAGCTTGTGTCCCCTTCTGTCTTCTTACCCCACATCTTGAATCTCGGGACGAGATTCTTTTTTAGTAGGGGTGAGTTGTCACAGCCCTAGAATTTGCTTGCCATTAGTTGTCTTAAAGCATCCATGCATCATGTTTATTTTTCAATTAAAGTTGAAATGGGGATGACAAACCCTGGCACCAAACTTAAATCAAATAGGTTCAACTTAAAAACATTTTCAAGAACCCAGAATGCTCTTTAGAAAAATTCATCATTTTTGAATTGGTTTAGAACCTATGACAAAAATGGTGCACACCTTTCTAGGTCATTTATGGATTTTTGAATTAAATCATAAGTATTTGCATTTGGACATTCAAATCCTATAAACAATTTTAAATGTCTAGATAATCTTGAAAGTATTTTAAGGTTGTTGGAAATAATCCAAACATATGCCACAATCATTTTCAAGATTTTTCAAAATGAATTAGTATTTTTACTAATTCAAAACAGAATAAAAGTAATAGAAAAACTAAAACAGAAAGGGGAGAGAGAGAGAGAGAGAGAGAGAGACTACCTATCTTACCTGCTAACCTAGCCCAGGAGAGAATTGACCCAACCCACCAGGGGCGTCGAGGTCTTCTTCCACCTCTGCCAGTAGGCAGAGGGCGTGTGCCCGGCGCGCGCAGCGCCACCTCCACCCTGCCTGCTTCTCCCTTCGACTGTCTAGACGCTCTGGAGGCGCCACGCTACCCCCTGGACCCCCTCGACGGTCTAGACGCTCTGGAGGCGCCACGCTACCCCCTGGACCCCCTCGACCGCTTCCCTCTCTCCCTGCCTCGCCTCTCTCGCTCTCCCTCCCGAAGCCGAGCGAGCTCGTCGCCGCCGCTCACTGCCACCGCGCTCACCGCCCGTCCCTCGACAAACCGCCGTGTCCATCGACTCCCCTCATCGTCTGCGTCATCCCAAACGAGCCACACATCCTCGGGGGCCCTAAAACATCGCCATCGCCACCGTCTTCCACCTCGGGCTCCGACCACCGCCGCCGTTGATCCGCCGTCTCCGAAGCATCCCCGAGCCTGCTAACCATCCCTACGGATCCGCCGTGAGCTCCTCCTTCTTTTTCCCCTGTCCCCTCACTTCCGCGTGTTCTCTAGCCCCGATCGCCAACCGTGACCAAAGCATCTCGCCGCCGGCCATGGCGTGGCCGTGGCCACAGCCGCGCAAGCTGGCAACTGAGTGCTTCACCGCACTCGTCGCGTACCCAGGAGGCCGCAGCACCGCTCCGCACCTCCTGCCGTGCCTCCTAGCGACGACCCCGAGCTCGCCCGAGCTCCGGCAGCCGCCAATGTCGTCGTCGGTGTCTTTCCCGACTACCCCGAGCCCAAACACCACCACCACTCGACGCGGCAGCTCCCTATCTTCACGTAGATGCTCCCCGCGCGCCAAATAGGGCCCTGCAGCGAAACCCCGACTCCCTCCGCTGCGGATTTGGTCGCCGGCGGCTAAACGCCGGCAGCTGATGTGGCCGTCATTAGCGGTTAAACACCCCCACTAATTAACCCCCTGACACACTGACACATGGGCCCAGACCCTAGTTAACCTCAGTTTTGTCTTAAGCTTAGATTAGTTTAAAATCTAGCGGGACCCACAGGCAGAGTTGACCGCGCTGACCTGGGCGTTGACCTGGCCCATCGGTCAGCGACACTAACCAGCCCAGTGTCACTGATGTATGGACCCCACCCGTCAGGTTTGACCTGGGGCAGCCCTGTTGACCATGCTGATGTCACCCAGACGCAATGCTGATGCAGTAATTGATTTTTTGGATTTAAAATAATCCAGGAAATTCCAGAAAATGTTTAAAACTTCTAAAATTCATATAAATTCAGCCGTAACTCCAAATGAAATAATTTATATATGAAAAATTATCAGAAAAATCCAATCTTTCCATCTGTACCATTTTCATGCATGATAAAGCAACTTAACCATGCTATATGGATCAAAACATGTAAATGCACTTTGGAATTCATAGTTTGGATTTGAATTTGAACCTTTGGTTCAAATCAACTCAAACCCTTCTGTTACGAGCTGCATTAGCTCAAATCACATCATATTGCCATGTCATGATCATGCATCTTATTGTGCTTTGCATTGATTGTGCTTCTTTCTCTGTTGTTGGTATTTGTTCCCTCTCGATAGACGTTGCTTCGACGATGTGATCGATGACACCGATGGAGAACTATATTATCTTCAGAAGTGCCAGCCAAGCAAAACCCCCTTGGTCATTCTGATACAATCCCACTCTCTCGCTCCTGCTCTCTTTTACTGCATTAGGACAACAACATTTCAACTGATACATGCTGCGGTAGGTGAACCCCTTTCCTCTGCATGACCTGTCATTGCCACAGTAAATAGATGAAACCCACTAGCATGAGTAGGAATTGTTTGAGCCCTGATGTGCCTACTCATTCATGCTTGTTGTCATGCCTGCTACTGCTTAGAGTTGAGTCAGGTCTTATTCATCGGGAATGAATTGGAACGTGGTGAACATGTCCTACCGTTGAGAGCTAAGTGTGTGAACATGATTTGGTAAAGGTAGCGGTGAGAGGCCATGTAGGAGTACATGGTGGGTTGTCTCATTACAGCCGTTCTCAGGAACTGTGTTCTGTGTTTGTGATCCATGAACAGTTACTACCACACATTGGGTTCCGGTAACTCGACCCCTCTCGACTTATTAATCCACTCGATCTCTGTCCAGGAGTTGCAACTAGTTTCTGGTGTTTGTAGGTAGTGTTAATAGTCTACCAAGTGGCACCCGGTACAGGTCGGCTTGGGACAGACTAGGCACAGTGGCCCGGTGTACCAAGTGGCACCCGGATGGTGGACTTGGGAACCCTGTACACATCGTTTGGGACTGTGAGTGACACCCCGGCCGGATCTCCTTGCGGATGGAACCCGAATAGGCAATAAACCTGGACGAGAGACTTGTGTGATTAGTTAGGTCATGGCCGACTCCCTCACCAGGTTTCCGCTTGAAGGTTGCCAAGATACACGACATGTACATGGTGGTAAGTGGCGAGAGCGTGTGTGAAGAAGTACACCCCTGCAGGGTTATCATTATCTATTCGAATTGCCGGATTCCTCGGATATGGAAACTTGGACCCCTTGCATAGTTCATAGACAAGTGAAAGTAGATACTCTAAAATGCACAAGATAAGCATGAGTGCTATGGATGGCGTTCTCGTAGGGAGACGGGAGCGGATCCATAGTGGTGTATTGATATGGTGAATATTGGGAATCGTGTGCGCCACCTCAAAAGAGTTACTTGCAGTCGTAGTTCAGGATAGCCACCGAGTCAAAGCTGGCTTGCTGTAGTTAAACTCCACTACCCCTTTGTTGATACAGATGCATATGTAGTTAGTTCTGATGTAAGTCTTGCTGGGTACATTTGTACTCACGTTTTCCTATTTTATGATTTGCAGAGAGACTTCAGTCTCACTACTAATTCCGCATGGACTTCGATGTTTAGCTCGTTACCTCAGCTACGATCTTGTGCCCTCGGCAGGATCTGGTAGATAGTCAGACTTCTCAGCCTTTTTCATTTGTAGAAGTCTGTACTCAGACATGTTAAGCTTCCGCATGTGCTTTGACTTGTATGCTCTGAATGCTGGGTCATGAGACCCATGTTTGTTTTATTTGGATCTTCGGAGCCTAATGAATAAATACTTGAGTCATAGAGTTATGTTGTGATGCCATGTTGTATTTACACATATCGAGCATATTGTGTGTATGATTGAAATGCTTGGTATGTGTGGGATCCGACAATCTAGTTGTTTATCCTTGGCAGCCTCTGTTATGGGGAAATGTAGTCTAGTGCTTCCATGAGCCATAGTAGTCCGCTATAGCCCCGTTCACCAGAGTCCTGCTAGCCCAGCACTACTGTTCAGGACACTTGACTGGCCGACATGTGTTTCACTTCATTCCTGTGTCTGTCCCTTCGGGGAAATGTCACGCGGTGACATCCGGAGTCCTGCCTAGCCTGCTACAGCCCGGGTTCCCGGAGTCCTATTAGCCCAGTGCTACCGCCCAGATTCACACGCTGCTGACCGACATGCTCGATGTGATTCATGTATGCCTGTCCCCGTAAGTTAGTGCCACTTTGGGTTCATGACTAGTCATGTCAGCCCGGGTTCTCTGTCATATGGATGCTAGCGACACTATCATATACGTGAGCCAAAAGGCGCAAACGGTCCCGGGCCATGATAAGGCGACACCCATGGGAATACCGTGCGTGAGGCCGCAAAGTTATATGAGGTGTTACCGGCTAGATCGATGTGACTTGGAATCGGGGTCCTGACAGAATATATCCATATCCTCTTCAAATCCGGGATCCAGGTCTCTAATATGGTCCTCCAGCTGCGGGGCAGGGCTATGGATCCCCGCGACAACCTTCCTCCATTCCTATTAAACATAGTCAGATTATGTTCAACTAGGTGCAACTCAGGAAGAGGATTGAGTAAGGTTACGAAGCGAAAGCTCACCCAGCTAGGAGGGTTGTACATGAAAAGGCCCTCTCGACACTTAAGGTGAGTAAAATCTTCTTTCTCCCTTTTATAAAGATCAGCCCACATGGCGGCCAAGGCAACAAAGTTATCTGGACCCTTGCACCCGCAGCATGATGTGTCATCTTCCCCATTGTAGTGCCACATGGGGAGTCCCCTGGATTGGAGTGGCTGAACGCCTCGCGTTATTGAAATCGCCATTACCTCAATTATGGATAGTCCGGATTGGGCGAGTATCTTTATCTTGCTCATTAACTTCTTAATCTCCGCACTGTCCTCCTCTTCGGGGGTCCGGGGACGCCAGCTGTGGCGTTTCTTTAACAAAGCATTGCAAAATTCGGGTAGGCCCCACCGGATTGGGTCTGGGAGAACTATGTCTTCAATATAAAACCACTCTGAGGGCCACTCTTCGGATGCCTTCTTCAGAGTGCCGGACAGGTATCCTGTTCCAGCTATACGCCATACTTCGGCACCGCCCACCTTGAATATAGATGACTTTTGGGATCGGGGGACGAGGCAGAAAAGTTTCCTCCATAACTCAGAATGGGCCTCGCAGCCTAAGAATAGCTGGAGGCTGTAGTACTCCAGGAGACCTTGGAGGAAAGGATGGATTGTAAATCCAACGCCTCTTAAAAGGAAGGAGATGAAGCACACTCGTTCCCCTTCGGTAGGATTGGGGAAATTTTCCGCCAGGGCTTCGCCATTTATGGAAGTTAATCGGACCCGAATGGGAACTAAGTCCGCGGGGGGGGGGGGAGATATCCCTGCACCTGGAGCTTGGTCAGCTGGGCATGGGAGACCGAGCAGCTCTCCCAATCGTCTTTTTGAGGGCCATGAGGGCGTGAGGAAGAACTAGGAGCCATAGCCATGTTTGCGTGGATTTCGGTGGCCAGCTCTAAGGATTTTTCGCCTGGTTTGGAATGGCATCTGATATTCAATCTCCTTAAATAGACACCTTTCATACGCCGTCAGGGTGTTATCAGTAAAAGCACTTTGACCCTTCGTATTCATCTGACACGTGGAAACTGAGGCGACGGTGGTGCGGAAGCCGAAGGATACAGTGTTTAAAGTAAAGCCGGAGCTGTCCGGAGTATCATGGAGGACCCACCTAATAGCACCGAAGATATTAAAGCCGCATACTGCATCATCATTGAGGAGTGAAATATAGTTCTTTTTGCTTTGGAATATTTGGAGGAGGAACCCGCCTTGCAATGCCGAAGACAATCTACGCGTAGGACATGTAATCATTGAAGCCTGGTTCGGGGGCTACTTAGGGAGTCCTGGACTAGGGGATCCTCGGACGTCCGAGCTATGTGATGTGGGCCAGACTGATGGGCCGTGAAGATACAAGATCAAGGACCCTCCCCGTGTCTGGATGGGACTCTCCTTGGCATGGAGGGCAAGCTTGGCGTTCAAATGTGAAGATTCCTTTCTTTGTAAACTGACTTTGTACAACCCTAGCCCCCTCTGGTGTCTATATACCGGAGGGTTTAGTCCGTAGAGGCAATCATAATCATACAGGCTAGACATCTAGGGTTTAGCCATTACGATCTCGAGGTAGATCAACTCTTGTAACCCCTATACTCATCAAAGTCAATCAAGCAGGAAGTAGGGTATTACCTCCCTTAAGAGGGCCCGAACTTGGGAAAACATCGTGTCCCTGCCTCATGTTACCTTCGATCCTTAGACGCATAGTTCGGGACCCCCTACCTGAGATCTGCCGGTTTTGACACCGACCCCTTTCCCGCTCATATTTTTAGAGAAGAGGGCCAAGGCATCTATATAAGGGACAGAGCGGCCACCGTATCAAGGGATCGACTCCTGCCCAAACCCTAGCGCCATTGCTAAACCCCAAAGAGCTCCGGCTCTCCATGTAGCTTGAAGAGCACTATCCACAAGCAATACAACCAAGCAGGAGTAGGGTATTACACCGCACGGTGGCCTGAACATGGATAGCTCATTGTGTCCTCAACGCGCTTAGCCCATAGCCTCGTACACGCAAAGCCAGGCCCCTAAAGCTCAAACCAGGGTTTTCAGGATTTCCCGTGGCTCAGAATGAATCCCCCAATAGATGAAGACGTTGGTGACAAGTCCGAAGCAGAGCCACTCGCAGCCATGCCCCACAAGGGAAAGTGGGCCGCAACATTCACCTATGATATCTACATGGTCGATACTCTGAAAGACAAGTCTAAGGAGAAACCAAACAAAACCCCTAAGTGTCGACAATCTAAAAAGTGGCCTAAGGGCCATAACAGAAGCACGAGTATGACCGACACTTCAGGCGCCACCGATGATGGTGCTACCCTTGAAGCTGGCGAGAATCTAGGAGAGGACAATGAAGCCTCACCCGCCCAATAGAATAGACCCACTAGAAAGCCCAAGGAGGTCAACCTCGACAAAATGGGTACCTACAATGATGGATCGGGCATGGATTTGTCGGATTTCGGGTTCCGGCAGACCCTTGAGGTTCGAACACTGGGGTGCGCGCAGAGATCTCTCCCCTACCGATCTACGTTCAATCTCCTAGCGTGACCTGAACTGGAAACAACGAACAACACAAGGGACACAAGGTTTATACTGGTTCGGGCCACCGTTGTGGTGTAATACCCTACTCCAGTGTGTGGTGTGGTGGGTTGCCTCGGGGGGTGATGATGAACAGTACAAGGGAAGACCAGCCTCGCGAGAGGTGTTCTTGAGCTAGTGCGATGAACTGCTAGGGTGAGTTCAGTCGCCTCTCTCTCTCTCTCTCTCTGCTAGGGTTCTACCAGATCTCTAGCCATTTTCTAGATGCCTTCTCCCCCCACTCTATGGTGGGTAGCTCTATTTATAGAGGCCCTGGGCCTCTCCCCACATAATGAGCGGGAAGGATGCCACCATTTGGCCATTTTGAAGGGGAACATATAGTACAACTTATCCTGACCAAAGGTGGTCTTCGGCTGCCAAAAGCACTGGTGATGACGCCGCCTTGGGCTCCACGGTGACCTCCATCCTGCCGCTCTGCTGGTCTTGGTCTTGTTGCACCGGAATGGCAACATTTGCCCGATGCATTGGCCTGTGCTTGCCCCCTTTGCACCAAAGGGGAAACAAGGACACTGCGCAGGCCGGCGCCCGCCTAGCGCCCGCCTGGTCTCGATTGTCATGGCTTCGTCATGGGTTCCTCGCGAGGTATCCCTGCCTTGATCTCTCCACCTCCTCACGAGCCTGCCTGATGAGGCTACCTCTGAGGAAGCTTTCTGTCGTCCGCCCCGCGAGGCTCGGCCCCTCGCGAGGGTCTTGAGCTTGAGCTGATGAAGATGGGCCGCGCTGGGCCCCCACTTGAGCCACGCCACAGGTAGGCAAGTCTGGGGACCCCCGTTCCCAGAACGCCGACAGTAGCCCCCGGGCCCGAGGCGCGCCCGGGCTTGGCCCAGTAGGGGAGCGAAGGGGCAAGCGTGAAGCGCCGCGGGCCCTAACAGCCTGCGGCCTTGGGCTCTGCATGACAATTGATTGGACATGGGCGTATGCGCTTCCGCACGACGCCTCGGCAACTGTCCATCTGACAAAAGAGGTGCCCGGGCCAGACTTACTTGCTTTGTTCTCCATCGCCCCGCTCCAGATCACCTTTCTCGCTCTCCTCCTTCTTGCTTCTGAAATCCTCCAGACCTATCTCAATCCTTCTCATCCGGCACGCCATGGCGCCTCACAAGTCTACGACCGAGGCCTGGTACTCGCCGGCCTTGGATTCCCCGAACCTGTCGCCCTTACGTGCCTGATTACAGTGGCGCAGGGCAGCAAGGGGGTGACTGTGCTCAAGGCCGGCTCCGACCAGCCTGAAGCCAAGGGGAGCACCTTCTATCCGCTCTTTGTGAGCGCCATTGTCGCCGGTCTGGTGATTCCTTTCTCTGAGTTCATCTTTGCTGTTCTCCGCCAGTACAACTTGCAGGCTCTACACCTCCACCCCAACTCCGTTCTTCTCCTGGCGATTATTGCTTACTACTGTGAGGCTCACATTGGGGTAAATCCCTCGGTGGCCTTGTTGAGTCACTATTTTTTCCCCGGGTTTCTGGTGTCCATGTCTCCGCATGTGCGAGCTTCATCGCGTACTCCAATTCCAATGCCATCTCGAAGCCTGGGAAGAGGATCGAAGGCTTCCGGAGCAAGTGGGTCATGGTGGACGTTGGGCACCTCCACCCCCGTCTAGTGCTGCCTACGGGGCAGCCCAAGGCCATCGACGCGTGGTCCCGCGCGGAGCTCGTCGACCCCCGTGCGAAGGCAGTGCTGAAGAGGATGGACGCGGACCTGAGGCCGAGCAACTTGGGGACGGCGAAGCTGACTAGAGCCACGCTCCTGAGGGAGTTCTTGGAGCGTCGGGTGGCTCCACTCCAGGAGCACTCGCTCCAGTTGTGGAGGCTTCGGGAAGCGGACGCCGCCTTGCGCCTAAGCTCTAAGGCCCTGACCGATGAGAATCTGGTCGCGGCCCTCCATTCCTTGGTTGGGGGAGACGTGGCGAAGCCGGTGGGCGCCCCCGTCCCCCTGTTCCTTCGTGACGACTGGGAGCAGGTGGTGAACGCCATGCCCACCTTCAACGGTGAGGGGTTGGTGCCCGCGGTAGCTCCCGAGGATCTTGCGGCGCTAGCGATGGTGGACGTGTCCTCCGGCAGCTCCAGCGGAAGTGAGGAGGAAGAAGAGGCGGAGGAGGAAGAGTCTGTCTTCGAGGCGACTGGCGAGGAGTCGGGGGAGTCCTTCCCTCGGCTCAGGCCTCGGGCCCTCCGCTCCATGCCGGATGACGACGATGCCGGCGCCGGGTGAGGAGGGGAGGACTCTCCCTTGGTCACAAGGAAGGGCAGGTCGGGGCTGGTTCCCCAGGGTCTGCTCTGATCCCTGGGCGGTCTGAAGCCAGCCCCAGCCCTCCCGACATGGCTTCTGCTTCCGGGCCTCCCGAGGCTGACCCAAGCTGTAGGCTCTCGGGCTTCAAGTTCGGCCGGAAGTTGCTTGGGTCTGCGAGCGACGACCAGTAAGTGCTTGATTCCCGCTTTGCTTGGTTTCTGCCGCCAAGGCTTGACGTCCATATTCTCTTGTCAGGCCGGTGCCTGCGGTGAAGAGGTTGAGAGGGGCTTCTGTGGCCCCGCTTGGGGCGAGTCCATCTGCCGGGGCGGTGCCTTCGTCCGCCGGGGAGGAAGATGGCGCGGCTCGCTCCTCCCGGGTCTGATCTTCCTCGCTGACCCCGTGGCCCCGCTGACCCTAGAGTCGACTGCGCTCGATGCTGCAGCCGGGGCGTCCAAGGCCCAGGGTGTTCCTTCCTGCAAAGCCGTGATCACGTCGTCGTCTTCTTCGACCGCTCTACCGGTTCCCGCTTCTTCTGCTTCCTTTGCCACCATCCTGGACCAGGTCGCCAGTGAACTGGGCCAGCTGCGGGAGGATCTTCTGAGCACGGACCCTCGCCTAGCGGCCGGGCGCCTGGAGCTAGCTTCTGGCTGGGCCCGTTCTGCTGCCTTTGTCCGAGCGGCGCTAAGCCAGGCCATGGCGACCTCCGATGGGGAGAAGCAGGCCGCCAACCAAGCCAAGGCCGCCCGCGACGCTGCCCTGGGCGACGCTGCGGCTGCCAAGGCTCGCTGCAAGGAGCTGGAGGTCGAGCTGCAAGGCCTGCGCGACGAGCTCACCAAGGAGGTCCACGACCGCTAGGAGAAAGAGAAGGAGATGAAGGCTCGGGAGGCTGCCATCAAGGACCGGGACGCCAAGCTTGATGACCGCCACGGCGAACTGGAGACGCTGGAGTGGTCGCTGCAGGCGGAGAGGGCCGAGCTGGACGCCAAGGCGTAGGTCCTGGCGGAGGATCGGGTGGCCTTCACGAAGATGGATGAGAGGGCTCGTGCCACGCAGAAGACGCTTTACGAGAGCGGCTTGGAGGAGCCGTTGGCCGGCGCAGAGGACGGCCCCGCCAAGCTGCTTCCCTTCCTGGTCCGCACGCTTGAAGATGTCGTAGACGGCCTTGGCCCCACGGCCGAGGCCGAGGCGCGCGTCCTGTCTTCGATGGCGCTGACGCGTGTCCTCAGCCACGTCTACCTGCGCGACCCCAACGTCGACCTCGACAGCCTGCTGGAGCCCGTGAGCGGCAACCTTGCCGCCGCTTCCGCTGAGGCCGTGAAAGGCCGAGCCGAAGCTTTGCTGGGAAGGTTCCGCGCCTTTAGCATCTTGCCCGGGCGCGATGCCGCCAGCTCCGCGGCCCCAGGTGGCGACGCTGCTGGAGAGTGATCCCTTCGTGGCTTTTGTCCTGTTTTTATTCCTGCAACATGCACCATGCCTCACGGAGGCATTTAGACTTGTGTTTGACGTCGTGAAACAATCTATGGCTTGTAATATTTGCTTTTAATTTCCTGGAATTTGCATTTTTTCCCTACTTGCTCGCGCTCTACGTCGGCAGGGCTCGGCCCCGCACGTACCTCACCCAGCATTAGCCCCGACCGAAAACCAGGACGGGACTAAGAAGCGAGGGGCTACGTGGCAAGTTAGGCTCCTGAGTCGCGATGCTCAGGAGTCCCCCTTGATGCACAAGCAACAAGTAGGAAAGGGGGAACGAGGAGTGGATTGATCGTTCTGCGTCGGCAGGGCCCGGCCCCGCGCGTACCTCACCTAGCGTTAGCCCCGACCAGAAACCAGGACAGGACTAAGGAGTGAGGGGCTACGGGGCAAGTTAGGGTCCTGAGTCGAGATGCTCAGGAGTCCCCCTTGACGTTCAAACGGGTTTCCATACCTTGGCTCCGCTCGAGGAGGGGCACGTGAAGACTAGGTCCGAGGGACCTGGCTGGGTGGTGTGTGCTCGGGCGAGGCCCGGGCGTAGCCCCTGTGTCCAGCCCCTTCGCACGGTGCTCTCGAGGGGAGGCGTTGCGATGGTGCCGGACACTGAGCTCTGGGCTCCCTGAGGTTGGTACGGCCGGAGGCCGCCCTCAGTTTTTTATCACTAGCGCGGAGCATAGCGCTTCTGTATGCGTACGGGCATAGCCGCTCCTCGGCAGTGTCGTCAGCCAGCGCGTAGCATGGTGCTTCCACTGGTACGTGGGAGGGGGCTCCCCTCCGGGAGGAGCCCCCGGGGCGTGTACAGCCCCACCCTGACACGTGGCCGGCACGGTAGGGCTAGGAGAGGTGTAATTGGGCACTCGTGAGCCAGCGCGGGACTCACGAGGCCCTACCTCGAGGCAGGTTGCACGTGGCTCTGGGCCTTTATCAATGGTGTGTTCCTGCAGGGTGGTTAGAATGCAAATGCTCTACGTCCTTAGGTCTTGGCCCTCGAGCAAGCTCAGCCGCCGCTGGTGTGACAGGTCGCGATGCCGTGGGTCAAGGCCAGGGGGTGAGGGCTGGAGAGCCAGTAGGAGTCCATGAGTTGCGATGCTCAGGTACCCCCTTTTAACGTGCAAGCGCTTTGCATGAAAGCGGAGAAGTCCGTGATAAGCAGCAGGTGATAATGCAGCCCGTGGATGATGCAGCCCGTGGGGCGCCCCCGACAAGGTAAGTAAAGAGCATATGCAAAACGGATACAGCCGCAGGAACGGACCCACGCGACCTGGGAATGATGCGGCCCTGTGGGCGCTCCCAGCTAAAAACAGAACTTAGAAAGATGTCACCTGGTGCCGTTGAAGATGGAGTGATGCTGAAGAAGCGGGTGATGCGCGATGAAGACATCGACCCTCACGAGCCCCCAGGCCCAGGAACCTCGGGAGGCTCCGGGGCACAGGTGGGTCTCCGACAGCCATCTCCATCTCTGCCAGGACCGCATGATGCCTGACCTCCTGAGCCTCCAGAATGCTCCTCAGCAAGCGCTGATGAGCGGCGACCGTGTTCGGTAGGCCGAAAGGCATGCGAACGTAGCTGTGAGGTGGTCCCTCGCAGCGCCCCACGCGCAAAGGCCAGAGGCACTCCTGAGACGCGGCTTGGTTGAGCCCTGGCACATCGACGCAGATGCGCAGCCCACCATCCTCGCCTAGATGTGGGGCCATGGCGGGCAAGCGGCGGCTGCCGCGCATGACCCTCGACTCGTGTAGCTCCTGAGTGTTGCTTGCGATGAACTCCTGAGGGTTTGGTCTTCCTTGCCTTGTACCTTCCTGAGGGAAACGTGCCTGGGAGCACCCCTCCAAGTGGTGCCCGAGCACCTCCCTCGCGACCTTGGCAAAGTCGGTGGCTCTCCAAGAAAGAGCCCCCGAGCCCTGCCGGAGGAGGGTGCCGGGTGCGCCTTCCTATGCGAGAGAGGGTGGCTCTCCCTGATTGGGCGCAGATCCTGACCCAACACCTCCGGAGGCGCTTGCCTCCTTATTGCTTGGGCCAGGCGAAGCCTTCTTCTTCTTGTGGGTCGGTAGCCGGGAGTTCGAGGAGGGAAAGGCGCCCTTCCTCAGCCCTCTCACACTTGGTCGCCAAGTTGAACAGCTCCAGGGATGTGCACAGGTCTTCATGGATTGCTAGCTCCTCCTTCATCTTAACGTCGCGTACGCCATCGGAGAAGGCCGAGATGATGGCTTCTTCAGTCACCTTGGGGATCTTGAGGCGAGCGTCGTTGAAGCGCTGGATGTATTTCTGCAGGGTTTCCCCTTGCTGCTGCTTGATGCGGCGCAGATCGCTCACGGCCGGGGGCCGATCGCGAATGCCCTGGAAGTTGGCGATGAACGAGTGCGCATCTTATCCCAGGAGGAGATTGTGCCAGGAGCCAGGTTCAGGAGTCAGGTGCGGGCCCCGTCCTTGAGCGCCATGAGAAGCCAGTTCGCCATGACCCTTTCGTCTCCGTTGGCAGCTTCGATGCATAGCTCATAGAGTTGCAGGAACTCCGCTGGGTCCGCCGTGCCATCGTAGCGAGGGGGCAGGTCAGGCTTGAACTTGCTTGGCCATGCGACGCCGCGTAGCTCGGGGGTGAGGGCACGGCAGCCTGCTGTGGCCACCGGTGCCTTTTGCTGGTACTGGTCTTGCTCCTGGGGATTACCGCGCGCCGCCTCTTGGAGCAGAGCGGGGTCTTGGCGTGGAGGTGCAGGGACGCGATCTTGGCGCGTCGGCACTGGGAGTGCGCGAGCACCTTCTTGGGAACGAGGGATCTCTTGGAAGCTCCTTTCTTGCTGCGTAGGCACTGGGCGCGGAGGGTCTCGCCCCGGGGGTGCGCGCCTTGGAGCCAGGGTGCCTCCTTGGGGAGGAGGTGGTGGAGGCACCTCCTGATCCTCGCCTCCTGCGTGGAATGGAGGGCGAGGCAGCGAGAGGGACGGCAAGGGGGAGCCCCCTGCGGCGCTGACGAGCTCAGTGATGCGGGCGAGCCAGTCTTCGTAGAGGTCGTCGACGGGGCGGTAGTGCAAGAGTTCTCTTGCCAGGAGCAGCGCGGCGTGCGCGTCCGTGGGGGCGCGACGGGCGTGGGACGACGAAGCGGCTGGAGTCAGCGACGGTGTGGCGGTGCAGCCTTCCCGCCGTACCGAAGGATGCTGGGACGAGGCCTATTGCTCGTTCCCCACCGGGCCGGTGGCGGCGTTGGCGGCAGGCGACGGGGAACGACGAGGGCATCCGCCGACGGGCACCGTCTGGGCGACGCGGGTGGCAAGAGCAGCCCGACGCTCGGCGCGAGCCCGACGAGCGTCAGCCATGGACACGACAGAAGATCACACGCGAACAGCGGAAGAAAGATTCCGGCGCACCCCTACCTGGCGCGCCAAATGTCGGATTTCGGGTTCCGGCAGACCCTTGAGGTTCAAACACTGGGGTGCGCACGGAGATCTCTCCCCTACCGATCTACGTCCAATCTCCTCGCGTTATCTGAACTGGAAACAATGAACAGCACAAGGGACACAAGGTTTATACTGGTTCGGGCCACCGTTGTGGTGTAATACCCTACTCCAGTGTGTGGTGTGGTGGATTGCCTCTGGGGGCTGATGATGAACAGTACAAGGGAAGAACAACCTCGCGAGAGGTGTTCTTGAGCTAGTGCGATAAACTGCTAGGGTGAGTTCAGTCGCCTCTCTATCTCTCTACTAGGGTTCTACTAGATCTCTGGCCGTTTTCTAGATGTCTTCTCCCCCCACTCTGTGATGGCTAGCTCTATTTATAGAGGCCCTGGGCCTCTCCCCAAATAATGAGCGGGAAGGGCGCCGACAATTTGCCATTTTGAAGGGGAACATATAGTACAAGTTATCCTGACCAAAGGTGGTCTTCGGTTGCCAAAAGCACTGGTGATGACGCCGCCTTGGGCTCCACGGTGACCTCCGTCCTGCCGCTCTGCTGGTCTTGGTCTTGTTGCACCGGAATGGCAACCTTTGCCCTATGCCTTGGCATGTGCTTTCCCCCTTTGCACTAAAGGGGAAACAAGGACACTGCGCAGGCCGGCGCCCGCCTGGCGCCCGCCTGGTCTCGATCGTCATGGCTTGCGTCATGGGTTCCTCGCGAGGTATCCCTGCCTTGATCTCTCCACCTCCTCGCGAGCCTGCCTGATGAGGCTGCCTCTGAGGAAGCTTTCTGTCGTCCGCCCCGTGAGGCTCGGCCCCTCGCGAGGGTCTTGAGCTTAAGCTAATGAAGATGGGCCGCGCTTGTGATGAGGACATCAATACCATTGTTACACCCACAGCCCCTACTGTTACATATACTGGACCAATTACTAGAGCTCGCGCACGCCAATTAAATTACCAGGTACTTTCGTTTCTTGGTAACGATTCTAATGTTCATGAGATTATGATGCTGCCTAAATTGGATACATTTGTTTTGCTTACAAATGAAGGGCCTAGCTTGGAGAAGGATGAACATTGGAGCAAGAACACGCATGGAGTTGATGGCATGCGCAAGGGGATCAAGAACGGAGTTACAAGTGATGATTTCAGGACTTTGAAGCCGCCATAAGGAGTGCATGAAGCCTTGGACGAAATATACAAGATGCCACTTCATAATATTCGTCCATAGGCTATTCTAGGTGCTGCGTCACCTTATTAATGGGCCAGGCCCATGTAATTTCGAAATACTTAAGTATAGGCTATTTTTAGAGTCCATATGTGTGGGGAAACAAGAGCTAGGGTTGGTTTCGGACCCCACCCTCAAGGGCCACGAAATTCCCCCCTCTTCCTCCATATATACAGCCCTTAGGGCGTCGTTTAGACTTTGGGTTTTGTTTAGATTAAAAGTTCGCCATAGCTGCAACTTCGCGTACTTCGTTTGTGTCCAACGACCAGACCAAGACGTCACAGAACCCCACCTTGATCAATAAAGCTTTCATCTTATATTCACAATATCCTGATTGCAATCTCAGTTTCTTGCTTGTTCTTCGTTTGCTCGTAGGAAACAGACCCTCGTGGTCAGGTTGATTGTGCTCCGGCGTGGTCAATAACCCTCGGAAGTTGGTTTAGCGATTGCTAAGGCGCGACGTCTCGCACGTTCGTAGTCGGATCGCCAAGGTCGACTCCCACAGAAAACGATAGCCACCATCTCATCGAAACATCGGGACACCTTAGCCTCTATCAAGTGGTATCAGATTTCCAGGTTGCTCGGTGAGATTTTACAGTTTTTCATAGATTAGATCGAGTCTGTTCTTCATACCTACAGTGCACGAAAAAGCCAAAAAAAAAATTAGGGTTAGTTCATCATATCCGAACCAATCTGAGCCTTTGCATAATCTTTTTAGGGTTTTTGCTTTGTTGAATTTGCGGTTGCATCGTCGTGTCAAGTTGCTGGTCTTAGAGTCTAGTCTTTTAGAGTTTCGAGTTCTGGTCATAAGTTGTCACGCCGCCGCCGCACCATCATCATCGCCCATCTACCACTTTTGCTTATCCGCCACCACTCTGAATCCATATCCATATACCACCACCAATCTGTATCCATATACCACCACCGCTACCATATACCACCACCGCTGCCATATACCACAACCATATATCCACCACCAATCCGAGTTCTTCTCATATTAGGTTTGTTCTTGAGATCAATCTAAATTCTGTTTCGTGTTTCCTTGCCTACGTAGGTCTCGGAAAAAAAAAGAGTCTGGAGACCCCCGGGCAGTTTTTAGGCCAAAACTTTCACGGGCAAATTTTTTTTCCCTATCCTATTTTTACGCTTTTCTGAGTCTTTTGAGCCACGTGCCATCATAGTGATTTTTTGTCGCACTTTTTCGTCGTCGCTGCCCTGATTTCCGAAAAAAAAGTGAAAAAAAAAATTTCGTGCCCATCCTATCAGTTTCACGAGGGAAGAGTTTTGACACACTCGCCATTATAGTGATTTTTCGCCAAAAAAAAGAGGAGCGCAAAAAAAGAGCAAAAAAAAGAGTTCCAGAGTGTGCTTTTTCCTTATTTACGTGCAGCACCGTGATTTTGTTAGTGTTCTAGGCTCGCGTCTCTACGTCTCTAGCACGGTCTAGCCTAGGACCAGCACAGTACCTTCGTTGAGCGTTTATTCAACTTTGCATCTCTGAATTGATTATTGCTGACCCTTTTTGCTACCATACTATAAGCCTTCCCAGCTCCAGATACATCTACGTCGTGCGTTTGACTCTCCCTGGCAATCGCTCTATCCAAGCTTTTGAGAGTTTTGACTACAACGGTTGCCGATCACCGCCTGCTGCTGGGTAAGAACTGGTAAGAATTTGAGATTTGCTTGACAGATTTGTGACACCCGCCACCACCACCACTTGTTAGTAGTCTGTAGGATCATATTCTTGTGTGTTTCTATTGCTGCTAACCATGCCAGGATCACAAGCCGACGAGATTGACTGGGAGAACTTGACAAACAAGGAGCTTCATGATACGTTTAAGCAAATGATGAGTGGACAGGTGCAAGATGTGATAAACAGATTTGAAGAGGCCATGGAGAAGATAGATGGCATGGAGGAGACGTTTGAAACAAAGCTCGATAACAAGTTTGCTGAATTGCTTTCACGTCTTCCACCACCGCCACCGGCTGCTCCTGCCGCACCTCTACAACAACAGCAACAACATCGACTACCTCCACGTCGGGAAACAACCTTCCACCGAGCAAGGCGTGTCCCTCTTCGGTCGGGCCAAACTGTTGGTGCTGCTGTTGATACTTCTGTGGCTCCTACTGCTGATGTGGAGGAGGATGATTATGTGGGAGATTATGAGGATGAGGTTGATCAAAATCAAAACTATGTGCCACCACCAGCACATCAACCACCAGGTCGTCCACATGCAAATAATGGCAATGGTAGGGCTCACCCTCAGGTACGAGATCATGACCATCTCCCTAAACTAAAATTGAATATTCCACCATTTGAGGGTAGATATGTTCCTGATATATATCTTACTTGGGAGTTAGAAACTGAACAACGATTTACATGTTTACAATATCCCGAGGAGAGACGTGTTCCTGCTGCTGTTTGTGCGTTCACTAGTTTTGCATGTGTTTGGTGGTCTGACCATTGTAGATTATATCCTATTCCGGCTACTTGGGCTGCTTTGAAAACTGCTATGCATACTCGTTGGGTTCCACCATATTATCAACGTGAATTACTTCAAAAATTGCAGCGCTCAAGACAGGGAAAAAATTCTGTAGAAGAATATTATCAGGAATTACAAACTGGCATGATTAGATGTGGTATTGTTGAGGAGAATGAAGCTATGCTTGCACGTTTTATGGGTGGATTAAATAGAGAGATTCAGACGATTCTAGAGTATAAGGAGTATACTAATATCACTCGTTTATTCCATCTTGCTTGTAAAGCTGAACGTGAAGTGCAGGATCGACAAGCATTGGCGCGGACTAACTTTTCTGCAGGTCGACCTTCATCATGGACACCACGTGCATCATCTACTTCCACATGTTCTGCTACACCGGCTCCGTCGGCTGCCACCTCCAACCGTGATACAATAAAGCAGGCACAATCACCACTATCTGCCAAGAGCACACCTTCTGGGCCTGCAAAGAGCTCTTCTTCATCCATGGCATCAACAGGGCAAACACATGATATTATTTGTCAACGTTGCAAGGGTGGAGGTCATTATACGAGAGAATGCCCACTAAGCGTGTGATGATTGTTACTGAGGATGGTGGGTATGAGTCCGCTAGTGACTATGATGAGGAGACTTTGGCTCTGATTACACGTGAAGAACACGGTGGAGACGATTCTGATCATGAGACGTAATACATGGCTCCTGAAGATGCTGACAGGTATGAATGTTTAGTTGCTCAACGTGTTCTGAGTGTGCAGGTTACACAAGCTGAGCAAAATCAGAGGCATAATTTGTTCCATACAAAGGGAGTTGTGAAGGAACGTTATGTTCGCGTGATCATAGATGGAGGGAGCTGCAATAACTTGGCTAGCATGGAGATGGTGGAGAAGCTATCTCTCACCACAAGACCACATCCACATCCTTACTACGTCCAATGGTTCAACAACAGCGGCAAGGTTAAGGTAACACGTACTGTTCGTGTGCATTTTAGTATCTCTACATATGCTGATTATGTTGATTGTGATGTGGTACCTATGCAAGCATGTTCCTTATTACTTGGTAGACCATGGCAATTTGATAAAAATTCTGTACACCATGGTAGAAACAATCAGTATACTCTTGTTCATAACGATAAAAATATTACTTTGCTTCCTATGACTCCTGATTCCATTTTGAAAGATGATATTAATAGAGCTAATAAAGCAAACCAGGAGACAAATAAGAGTGAAAATCAGATTGTGGCAAAAGAATTTGAGCACCAAATGAAGCCTAATAATAAACCATCTACTGTTGTTTCTGAAATTAAATTGAAAAGTGCATGTTTACTTGCCACCAAATCTGATATTGATGAGCTAGATTTTAGCAAATCTGTTTGCTATGCTTTTGTGTGCAAAGAGGCATTATTTTCATTCGAGGACGTGCCTTCCTCTTTGCCCCCTGCTGTGACTAACATTTTGCAGGAGTTCGCTGACGTCTTTCCACAAGACGTGCCACCGGGATTACCACCTATTCGAGGGATTGAGCATCAAGTTGACTTAATTCCCGGTGCTTTGCTACCCAACCGTGCACCATACCGTACCAATCCAGAGGAGACGAAGGAGATTATGTGTCAAGTACAAGAACTGCTCGACAAAGGTTATATACGCGAATCCCTTAGTCCTTGTGTTGTTCCTATCATTTTAGTGCCGAAAAAGGATGGTACGTCACGTATGTGCGTTGATTGTAGAGGCATTAATAATATTACTATTCGTTATCGTCATCCTGTTCCTAGGCTAGATTATATGCTTGATGAATTGAGTGGCTCTACAATATTCTCCAAAGTTGATTTGCGTAGTGGATACCATCAAATTCGTATGAAATTGGGTGATGAATGGAAAACAGCATTTAAAACTAAGTTTGG
Source organism: Triticum aestivum (assembly GCF_018294505.1). Lineage (NCBI taxonomy): Eukaryota > Viridiplantae > Streptophyta > Magnoliopsida > Poales > Poaceae > Triticum > Triticum aestivum. The sequence goes on along the minus strand of NC_057794.1, from coordinate 220,841,278 downwards.
ATTATATGAGTGGTTAGTCATGCCTTTTGGGTTAACTAATGCACCTAGTACTTTCATGAGGTTAATGAACGAAGTTTTACGTGCTTTCATTGGACGATTTGTGGTAGTTTACTTTGATGACATATTGATTTATAGCAAATCTTTGGAGGAACATTTGGAACATTTACGTGCTGTTTTTATTGCTCTACGTGATGCACGTTTGTTT